>NC_088422.1:108637383-108717771 GCF_034236695.1 Oncorhynchus nerka
TGTGATGGTGTAGGTAGGCTATATTATATGGATTTTATTGCAGATGGTGTAGGTAGACTATATTACATGGATTTATTGTGATGGTGTAGGTAGACTATATTACATGGATTTATTGTGATGGTGTAGGTAGACTATATTATACCAGGTCTGTGTTGTGTTGCTGGTTCATTACCAGGTCTGTGTTGTGTTGTTGGTTCATTACCAGGTCTGTGTTGTGTTGCTGGTTCATTACCAGGTCTGTGTTGTGTTGCTGGTTCATTACCAGGTCTGTGTTGCTGGTTCATTACCAGGTCTGTGTTGTGTTGCTGGTTCATTACCAGGTCTGTGTTGTGTTGCTGGTTCATTACCATGTCTGTGTTGTGTTGCTGGTTCATTACCAGGTCTGTGTTGTGTTGTTGGTTCATTACCAGGTCTGTGTTGTGTTGCTGGTTCATTACCAGGTCTGTGTTGTGTTGCTGGTTCATTACCAGGTCTGTGTTGTGTTGTTGGTTCATTACCAGGTCTGTGTTGTGTTGCTGGTTCATTACCATGTCTGTGTTGTGTTGCTGGTTCATTACCAGGTCTGTGTTGCTGGTTCATTACCAGGTCTGTGTTGTGTTGCTGGTTCATTAACAGGTCTGTATTGCTGGTTCATTACCAGGTCTGTGTTGCTGGTTCATTACCATGTATGTGTTGTGTTGCTGGTTCAATACCAGGTCTGTGTTGTGTTGCTGGTTCATTAACAGGTCTGTGTTGCTGGTTCATTACCATGTCTGTGTTGTGTTGCTGGTTCATTACCAGGTCTGTGTTGCTGGTTCATTACCATGTCTGTGTTGTGTTGCTGGTTCATTAACAGGTCTGTGTTGTGTTGCTGGTTCATTACCAGGTCTGTGTTGTGTTGCTGGTTCATTAACTGGTCTGTGTTGTGTTGCTGGTTCATTAACAGGTCTGTGTTGTGTTGCTGGTTCATTACCAGGTCTGTGTTGCTGGTTCATTACCAGGTCTATGTTGTGTTGCTGGTTCATTAACAGGTCTGTGTTGCTGGTTCATTACCAGGTCTGTGTTGCTGGTTCATTACCAGGTCTGTGTTGCTGGTTCATTAACAGGTCTGTGTTGTGTTGCTGGTTCATTACCAGGTCTGTGTTGCTGGTTCATTAACAGGTCTGTGTTGTGTTGCTGGTTCATTAACAGGTCTGTGTTGCTGGTTCATTACCAGGTCTGTGTTGTGTTGCTGGTTCATTAACAGGTCTGTGTTGCTGGTTCATTACCAGGCCTGTGTTGTGTTGCTGGTTCATTACCAGGTCTGTGTTGTGTTGCTGGTTCATTCTCAGGTCTGTGTTGCTGGTTCATTACCAGGTCTGTGTTGTGTTGCTGGTTCATTACCAGGTCTGTGTTGCTGGTTCATTACCAGGCCTGTGTTGTGTTGCTGGTTAATTACCAGACAGCAGTATGTAGAGGTAGATTGTTAATATCCTGAGGCAAACTGATGACTTCAGACTGTGTTTTTCTTTAAGACCACATAATCACATCACTGCTGCTACTGCTGCTGTTCCCACGCTGTCTGACGCTCAGCCCTGCTTCACTCAGCCCTGTTTCACTCAGCCCTGCTTCACTCAGCCCTGCTTCACTCAGCCCTGCTTTACTCAGTCCTGTTTTACTCAGCACTGCTTCACTCAGCCCTGTTTCACTTAGCCCTGTTTTACTCAGCCCTGTTTCACTCAGCCCTGCTTCACTCAGCCCTGTTTTACTCAGCCCTGCTTCACTCAGCCCTGTTTCACTCAGCCCTGTTTCACTCAGCCCTCCTTCACTCAGCCCTGCTTCACTCAGCCCTGTTTCACTCAGCCCTGCTTCACTCAGCCCTGCTTCACTCAGCCCTGCTTTATTCAGCCCTGTTTCACTCAGCCCTGTTTTACTCAGACCTCTTTTACTCAGCCCTGTTTCACTCAGCCCTGTTTCACTCAGCCCTGTTTCACTCAGCCCTGTTTTACTCAGCCCTGTTTTACTCAGCCCTGTTTTACTCAGACCTCTTTTACTCAGCCCTGTTTTACTCAGACCTCTTTTACTCAGCCCTGTTTTACTCAGCCCTGTTTTACTCAGCCCTCTTTTACTCAGACCTCTTTTACTCAGCCCTGCTTTACTCAGCCCTCTTTTACTCAGACCTCTTTTACTCAGCCCTGCTTTACTCACAGTTTATAAATGCTTGGCTGGGCTGGGGGACAGTGGATGAAGTTTATGAATGCCTGGCTGGGCTGGGGGACAGTGGATGAAGTGTATTTGTGCCTGGGGTGGGCTGCTGGACAATGGATGAAGTTAATGAATGCCTGGCTGGGATATGGGAGAGTGTATGAAGTTAATGAATGCCTGGCTGGGCTGGGGGACAATGGATGAAGTTTATGAATGCCTGGCTGGGCTGTGGGACAGTGGATGAAGTTTATGAATGCCTGGCTGGGCTGGGGGGCAGTGGATGAAGTTAATGAATGCCTGGCTGGGCTGGGGGACAATGGATGAAGTTCATGAATGCCTGGCTGGGCTGGGGGACAATGGATGAAGTTAATGAATGCCTGGCTGGGCTGGGGGACAATGGATGAAGTTCATGAATGCCTGGCTGGGCTGGGGGACAATGGATGAAGTTTATGAATGCCTGGCTGGGCTGTGGGACAGTGGATGAAGTTTATGAATGCCTGGCTGGGCTGTGGGACAGTGGATGAAGTTAATGAATGCCTGGCTGGGCTGTGGGACAGTGGATGAAGTTTATAAATGCCTGGCTGGGCTGGGGGGCAGTGGATGAAGTTAATGAATGCCTGGATGGGCTGCTGGACAGTGCTCTCACACACAGACACACTAACACACATACTGAGACAAACACACTACCTAACACATTAGAAGTTAAAACAAGTACCCCTCTCTCTCCCTTCCCCAAATCCTTACCTTCCCTGCAGTAGGTCCAGTGTCTGAGTACTCCAGTGGTCCAGTGTCTGGGTACTCCAGTGGTCCAGTGGCTCAGTGGTCCAGTGTCTGGGTACTCCAGTGGTCCAGTG
The DNA here is from genome assembly GCF_034236695.1 of Oncorhynchus nerka. Taxonomy (NCBI): domain Eukaryota; kingdom Metazoa; phylum Chordata; class Actinopteri; order Salmoniformes; family Salmonidae; genus Oncorhynchus; species Oncorhynchus nerka. The sequence continues at coordinate 108,640,401 of NC_088422.1, forward strand.
TCTGGGTACTCCAGTGGTCCAGTGTCTGGGTACTCCAGTGGTCCAGTGTCTGGGTACTCCAGTGGTCCAGTGTCTGGGTACTCCAGTGGTCCAGTGGTCCAGTGGCTCAGTGGTCCAGTGTCTGGGTACTCCAGTGGTCCAGTGGTCCAGTGGCTCAGTGGTCCAGTGTCTGGGTACTCCAGTGGTCCAGTGGTCCAGTGGCTCAGTGGTCCAGTGTCTGAGTACTCCAGTGGTCCAGTGGCTCAGTGGTCCAGTGTCTGGGTACTCCAGTGGTCCAGTGTCTGGGTACTCCAGTGGTCCAGTGGCTCAGTGGTCCAGTGTCTTTGTACTCCAGTGGTCCAGTGTCTTTGTACTCCAGTGGTCCAGTATCTGGGTACTCCAGTGGTCCAGGGGCTCAGTGGTCCAGTGTCTGGGTACTCCAGTGGTCCAGTGGCTCAGTGGTCCACTGTCTGGGTACTCCAGTGGTCCAGTGGCTCAGTGGTCCAGTGTCTGGGTACTCCAGTGGTCCAGTGGCTCAGTGGTCCAGTGTCTGGGTACTCCAGTGGTCCAGTGGCTCAGTGGTCCAGTATCTGGGTACTCCAGTAGTCCAGTGGCTCAGTGGTCCAGTATCTGGGTACTCCAGTGGTCCAGTGGCTGAGTACTTAATAGCCTGAGTTCTCCTATGCTCCTCAAGGTGCTGGTAGTAGTGGTGGTGCTAAATGTCCGTTCTGTGGTGGAGCCATCCCCCTGACAGGGTCTCCTCTCTCTCACAGGGAGCCGGCAGTCTAATCATCTCCTCTCTCTTGCCCTCCAGGAGCAGGCAGCGGTCTGACTCTCTCTTCCTCACCCCTCCAGCCGTCTAAGCGTCTCTCTCCTCTCTCCCTCTCTCTCTCCCTCTCTCTCTCCCTCTCTCCCTCTCTCTCTCTCTCTCTCTCTCTCTCTCTCTCCAGGAGCAGGCAGCGGTCTGACTGTCTCCTCTTCTCCCCCTCCAGGTGTACAAGAAGCAGGCAGCCTGCAGCCTGGGGGTTCTGGGCCAGAGGCTGGTGGAGCAGGAGGAGGACTTTGCAGGGAGGGCAGCCTCCTACCAGACAGAAATACAGCACCTCCAGAGGCTTCTACGAGACAAACAGCACGACCTGGACGGAGTGCTGCAACAGAAAAGGTACTAACCAGGGAACCAGGCAGCCAGCCAGCCAGGCAGCTACTCAGCCAGGGAAACAGGCAGACAGTCAGAGAAACAGGCAGGCAGAGAGACGGTAGCCGAGTCACACACAGGCAGGAGTAGTGAGCAGGCAGGCAGCCGAGTCACTAGCAACGCAAACCAATGACAGGCCCCCGGAGGGAGCGCAAGGTGGGGAGGAGGGGGAGTCAGCAAGCGCTTCTGCCTGGGCAAGACAGAACAACTGCAGACTGTTTCTCTGTCTCTCTCTCACAGTCACTCTTCCTCTCTGTGTCGCTCTCTCTCTCTCTCTGTTGTTCTCTTAATGCTGGTTGTTCTCTTAATGCTGTTCTCTCGCTGTTGCTCTCTCTTTCTGATGTCCTCAATTGTCTTTCTTTAGTGCTCTCTCTCTCACTCTTTAATGCTCTCCTCTCTTTCCCTCCCCTTTCACTCTCTCTCTCTCTCTCTCTCTCTCTCTTCTCTTTCCCTCCCCTTTCTCTCTCTCTCTCTCTCTCCTCTTTCCCTGCCCTCTCTCACACTCTCTGCTTTCCCTCCCCTTTCTCTCTCTCTCTCTCTCTCTGTATCTCTCTCTCTCTCCTTAGTTCATGCTATTTTGATATTGAACCATCTAAATTCAGTTATTTTAACAGTAGCATGACAGAATTGATCCAACAAGCCTCCTACGGTACAGAGCAGGAGGACGATGACTTGGCAACAAAGAAAGTTTGAGTGATTTGATTTGGGCGATTCTGACAGCATTCAATCACATTGTGAATGTCGATTTGATCCATTTCTCCCTGAGTTGGAGTTGCCCTGTCTGTCTGTGATTGTTTGTCCGTCTACCATCTCTGATGGTCTACCGTCATGTCAGAGTGTTCCTGTCTCTAACCTGATAGTTCATCTCTGATGGTCTACCGTCATGTCAGAGTGTTCCTGTCTCTAACCTGATAGTTCATCTCTGATGGTCTACCGTCATGTCAGAGTGTTCCTGTCTCTAACCTGATAGTTCATCTCTGATGGTCTACCGTCATGTCAGAGTGTTCCTGTCTCTAACCTGATAGTTCATCTCTGATGGTCTACCGTCATGTCAGAGTGTTCCTGTCTCTAACCTGATAGTTCATCTCTGATGGTCTACCGTCATGTCAGTGTTCCTGTCTCTAACCTGATAGTTCATCTCTGATGGTCTACCGTCATGTCAGAGTGTTCCTGTCTCTAACCTGATAGTTCATCTCTGATGGTCTACCGTCATGTCAGTGTTCCTGTCTCTAACCTGATAGTTCATCTCTGATGGTCTACCGTCATGTCAGAGTGTTCCTGTCTCTAACCTGATAGTTCATCTCTGATGGTCTACCGTCATGTCAGAGTGTTCCTGTCTCTAACCTGATAGTTCATCTCTGATGGTCTACCGTCATGTCAGAGTGTTCCTGTCTCTAACCTGATAGTTCATCTCTGATGGTCTACCGTCATGTCAGAGTGTTCCTGTCTCTAACCTGATAGTTCATCTCTGATGGTCTACCGTCATGTCAGAGTGTTCCTGTCTCTAACCTGATAGTTCATCTCTGATGGTCTACCGTCATGTCAGTGTTCCTGTCTCTAACCTGATAGTTCATCTCTGATGGTCTACCGTCATGTCAGAGTGTTCCTGTCTCTAACCTGATAGTTCATCTCTGATGGTCTACCGTCATGTCAGAGTGTTCCTGTCTCTAACCTGATAGTTCATCTCTGATGGTCTACCGTCATGTCAGAGTGTTCCTGTCTCTAACCTGATAGTTCATCTCTGATGGTCTACCGTCATGTCAGAGTGTTCCTGTCTCTAACCTGATAGTTCATCTCTGATGGTCTACCGTCATGTCAGAGTGTTCCTGTCTCTAACCTGATAGTTCATCTCTGATGGTCTACCGTCATGTCAGAGTGTTCCTGTCTCTAACCTGATAGTTCATCTCTGATGGTCTACCGTCATGTCAGAGTGTTCCTGTCTCTAACCTGATAGTTCATCTCTGATGGTCTACCGTCATGTCAGAGTGTTCCTGTCTCTAACCTGATAGTTCATCTCTGATGGTCTACCGTCATGTCAGTGTTCCTGTCTCTAACCTGATAGTTCATCTCTGATGGTCTACCGTCATGTCAGAGTGTTCCTGTCTCTAACCTGATAGTTCATCTCTGATGGTCTACCGTCATGTCGATTTGATCAATTTCTTTTTTAGTTCATCTCTGATGGTCTACCATCATGTCGATTTGATCAATTTCTTTTTTAGTTCATCTCTGATGGTCTACCATCATGTCGATTTGATCAATTTCTTTTTTAGTTCATCTCTGATGGTCTACCGTCATGTCGATTTGATCAATTTCTTTTTAGTTCATCTCTGATGGTCTACCATCATGTCGATTTGATCAATTTCTTTTTTAGTTCATCTCTGATGGTCTACCGTCATGTCGATTTGATCAATTTCTTTTTTAGTTCATCTCTGATGGTCTACCATCATGTCGATTTGATCAATTTCTTTTTTAGTTCATCTCTGATGGTCTACCGTCATGTCGATTTGATCAATTTCTTTTTTAGTTCATCTCTGATGGTCTACCATCATGTCGATTTGATCAATTTCTTTTTTAGTTCATCTCTGATGGTCTACCGTCATGTCGATTTGATCAATTTCTTTTTTAGTTCATCTCTGATGGTCTACCGTCATGTCGATTTGATCAATTTCTTTTTTAGTTCATCTCTGATGGTCTACCATCATGTCGATTTGATCAATTTCTTTTAGTTCATCTCTGATGGTCTACCGTCATGTCGATTTGATCAATTTCTTTTTTAGTTCATCTCTGATGGTCTACCATCATGTCGATTTGATCAATTTCTTTTTTAGTTCATCTCTGATGGTCTACCGTCATGTCAGAGTGTTCCTGTCTCTAACCTGATAGTTCATCTCTGATGGTCTACCGTCATGTCAGAGTGTTCCTGTCTCTAACCTGATAGTTCATCTCTGATGGTCTACCGTCATGTCAGAGTGTTCCTGTCTCTAACCTGATAGTTCATCTCTGATGGTCTACCGTCATGTCAGAGTGTTCCTGTCTCTAACCTGATAGTTCATCTCTGATGGTCTACCATCATGTCAGAGTGTTCCTGTCTCTAACCTGATAGTTCATCTCTGATGGTCTACCGTCATGTCAGAGTGTTCCTGTCTCTAACCTGATAGTTCATCTCTGATGGTCTACCGTCATGTCGATTTGATCAATTTCTTTTTTAGTTCATCTCTGATGGTCTACCATCATGTCGATTTGATCAATTTCTTTTTTAGTTCATCTCTGATGGTCTACCATCATGTCGATTTGATCAATTTCTTTTTAGTTCATCTCTGATGGTCTACCGTCATGTCGATTTGATCAATTTCTTTTTTAGTTCATCTCTGATGGTCTACCATCATGTCGATTTGATCAATTTCTTTTTTAGTTCATCTCTGATGGTCTACCGTCATGTCGATTTGATCAATTTCTTTTTTAGTTCATCTCTGATGGTCTACCATCATGTCGATTTGATCAATTTCTTTTTTAGTTCATCTCTGATGGTCTACCGTCATGTCGATTTGATCAATTTCTTTTTTAGTTCATCTCTGATGGTCTACCGTCATGTCAGAGTGTTCCTGTCTCTAACCTGATAGTTCATCTCTGATGGTCTACCGTCATGTCAGAGTGTTCCTGTCTCTAACCTGATAGTTCATCTCTGATGGTCTACCGTCATGTCAGAGTGTTCCTGTCTCTAACCTGATAGTTCATCTCTGATGGTCTACCGTCATGTCAGAGTGTTCCTGTCTCTAACCTGATAGTTCATCTCTGATGGTCTACCATCATGTCAGAGTGTTCCTGTCTCTAACCTGATAGTTCATCTCTGATGGTCTACCGTCATGTCAGAGTGTTCCTGTCTCTAACCTGATAGTTCATCTCTGATGGTCTACCGTCATGTCGATTTGATCAATTTCTTTTTTAGTTCATCTCTGATGGTCTACCATCATGTCGATTTGATCAATTTCTTTTTTAGTTCATCTCTGATGGTCTACCATCATGTCGATTTGATCAATTTCTTTTTTAGTTCATCTCTGATGGTCTACCGTCATGTCGATTTGATCAATTTCTTTTTTAGTTCATCTCTGATGGTCTACCATCATGTCGATTTGATCAATTTCTTTTTTAGTTCATCTCTGATGGTCTACCGTCATGTCGATTTGATCAATTTCTTTTAGTTCATCTCTGATGGTCTACCATCATGTCGATTTGATCAATTTTTTTTAGTTCATCTCTGATGGTCTACCGTCATGTCGATTTGATCAATTTCTTTTTTAGTTCATCTCTGATGGTCTACCATCATGTCGATTTGATCAATTTCTTTTTTAGTTCATCTCTGATGGTCTACCGTCATGTCGATTTGATCAATTTCTTTTTTAGTTCATCTCTGATGGTCTACCGTCATGTCGATTTGATCAATTTCTTTTTTAGTTCATCTCTGATGGTCTACCATCATGTCGATTTGATCAATTTCTTTTTTAGTTCATCTCTGATGGTCTACCGTCATGTCGATTTGATCAATTTCTTTTTTAGTTCATCTCTGATGGTCTACCATCATGTCGATTTGATCAATTTCTTTTTTAGTTCATCTCTGATGGTCTACCATCATGTCGATTTGATCAATTTCTTTTTTAGTTCATCTCTGATGGTCTACCATCATGTCGATTTGATCAATTTCTTTTTTAGTTCATCTCTGATGGTCTACCATCATGTCGATTTGATCAATTTCTTTTTTAGTTCATCTCTGATGGTCTACCATCATGTCGATTTGATCAATTTCTTTTTTAGTTCATCTCTGATGGTCTACCATCATGTCGATTTGATCAATTTCTTCCTGAGATGGAGTTGCCCTGTCTGTCTGTGATTGTTTGTCCGTCTACCATCTCTGATGGTCTACCGTCATGTCAGTGTTCCTGTCTCTAACCTGATAGTTCATCTCTGATGGTCTACCGTCATGTCAGAGTGTTCCTGTCTCTAACCTGATAGTTCATCTCTGATGGTCTACCGTCATGTCAGAGTGTTCCTGTCTCTAACCTGATAGTTCATCTCTGATGGTCTACCGTCATGTCAGTGTTCCTGTCTCTAACCTGATAGTTCATCTCTGATGGTCTACCATCATGTCAGTGTTCCTGTCTCTAACCTGATAGTTCATCTCTGATGGTCTACCGTCATGTCAGAGTGTTCCTGTCTCTAACCTGATAGTTAATCTCTGATGGTCTACCGTCATGTCAGAGTGTTCCTGTCTCTAACCTGATAGTTCATCTCTGATGGTCTACCGTCATGTCAGAGTGTTCCTGTCTCTAACCTGATAGTTCATCTCTGATGGTCTACCATCATGTCAGAGTGTTCCTGTCTCTAACCTGATAGTTCATCTCTGATGGTCTACCATCATGTCAGTGTTCCTGTCTCTAACCTGATAGTTCATCTCTGATGGTCTACCATCATGTCAGTGTTCCTGTCTCTAACCTGATAGTTCATCTCTGATGGTCTACCATCATGTCAGTGTTCCTGTCTCTAACCTGATAGTTCATCTCTGATGGTCTACCATCATGTCAGAGTGTTCCTGTCTCTAACCTGATAGTTCATCTCTGATGGTCTACCGTCATGTCAGAGTGTTCCTGTCTCTAACCTGATAGTTCATCTCTGATGGTCTACCGTCATGTCAGAGTGTTCCTGTCTCTAACCTGATAGTTCATCTCTGATGGTCTACCGTCATGTCAGAGTGTTCCTGTCTCTAACCTGATAGTTCATCTCTGATGGTCTACCGTCATGTCAGTGTTCCTGTCTCTAACCTGATAGTTCATCTCTGATGGTCTACCGTCATGTCAGAGTGTTCCTGTCTCTAACCTGATAGTTCATCTCTGATGGTCTACCATCATGTCAGAGTGTTCCTGTCTCTAACCTGATAGTTCATCTCTGATGGTCTACCGTCATGTCAGAGTGTTCCTGTCTCTAACCTGATAGTTCATCTCTGATGGTCTACCGTCATGTCAGTGTGTTCCTGTCTCTAACCTGATAGTTCATCTCTGATGGTCTACCGTCATGTCAGTGTTCCTGTCTCTAACCTGATAGTTCATCTCTGATGGTCTACCATCATGTCAGAGTGTTCCTGTCTCTAACCTGATAGTTCATCTCTGATGGTCTACCATCATGTCAGAGTGTTCCTGTCTCTAACCTGATAGTTCATCTCTGATGGTCTACCGTCATGTCAGAGTGTTCTGTCTCTAACCTGATAGTTCATCTCTGATGGTCTACCGTCATGTCAGAGTGTTCCTGTCTCTAACCTGATAGTTCATCTCTGATGGTCTACCGTCATGTCAGAGTGTTCCTGTCTCTAACCTGATAGTTCATCTCTGATGGTCTACCATCATGTCAGAGTGTTCCTGTCTCTAACCTGATAGTTCATCTCTGATGGTCTACCGTCATGTCAGAGTGTTCCTGTCTCTAACCTGATAGTTCATCTCTGATGGTCTACCATCATGTCAGAGTGTTCCTGTCTCTAACCTGATAGTTCATCTCTGATGGTCTACCGTCATGTCAGTGTGTTCCTGTCTCTAACCTGATAGTTCATCTCTGATGGTCTACCGTCATGTCAGTGTTCCTGTCTCTAACCTGATAGTTCATCTCTGATGGTCTACCGTCATGTCAGAGTGTTCCTGTCTCTAACCTGATAGTTCATCTCTGATGGTCTACCGTCATGTCAGAGTGTTCCTGTCTCTAACCTGATAGTTCATCTCTGATGGTCTACCATCATGTCAGAGTGTTCCTGTCTCTAACCTGATAGTTCATCTCTGATGGTCTACCATCATGTCAGAGTGTTCCTGTCTCTAACCTGATAGTTCATCTCTGATGGTCTACCGTCATGTCAGTGTTCCTGTCTCTAACCTGATAGTTCATCTCTGATGGTCTACCGTCATGTCAGAGTGTTCCTGTCTCTAACCTGATAGTTCATCTCTGATGGTCTACCGTCATGTCAGTGTTCCTGTCTCTAACCTGATAGTTCATCTCTGATGGTCTACCGTCATGTCAGAGTGTTCCTGTCTCTAACCTGATAGTTCATCTCTGATGGTCTACCGTCATGTCAGTGTTCCTGTCTCTAACCTGATAGTTCATCTCTGATGGTCTACCATCATGTCAGAGTGTTCCTGTCTCTAACCTGATAGTTAATCTCTGATGGTCTACCGTCATGTCAGTGTTCCTGTCTCTAACCTGATAGTTCATCTCTGATGGTCTACCGTCATGTCAGTGTTCCTGTCTCTAACCTGATAGTTCATCTCTGATGGTCTACCGTCATGTCAGTGTTCCTGTCTCTAACCTGATAGTTCATCTCTGATGGTCTACCGTCATGTCAGTGTTCCTGTCTCTAACCTGATAGTTCATCTCTGATGGTCTACCGTCATGTCAGAGTGTTCCTGTCTCTAACCTGATAGTTCATCTCTGATGGTCTACCGTCATGTCAGAGTGTTCCTGTCTCTAACCTGATAGTTCATCTCTGATGGTCTACCGTCATGTCAGAGTGTTCCTGTCTCTAACCTGATAGTTCATCTCTGATGGTCTACCGTCATGTCAGTGTTCCTGTCTCTAACCTGATAGTTCATCTCTGATGGTCTACCGTCATGTCAGTGTTCCTGTCTCTAACCTGATAGTTCATCTCTGATGGTCTACCGTCATGTCAGTGTTCCTGTCTCTAACCTGATAGTTAATCTCTGATGGTCTACCGTCATGTCAGTGTTCCTGTCTCTAACCTGATAGTTCATCTCTGATGGTCTACCATCATGTCAGAGTGTTCCTGTCTCTAACCTGATAGTTCATCTCTGATGGTCTACCGTCATGTCAGAGTGTTCCTGTCTCTAACCTGATAGTTCATCTCTGATGGTCTACCGTCATGTCAGTGTTCCTGTCTCTAACCTGATAGTTCATCTCTGATGGTCTACCGTCATGTCAGTGTTCCTGTCTCTAACCTGATAGTTCATCTCTGATGGTCTACCGTCATGTCAGAGTGTTCCTGTCTCTAACCTGATAGTTCATCTCTGATGGTCTACCGTCATGTCAGAGTGTTCCTGTCTCTAACCTGATAGTTCATCTCTGATGGTCTACCGTCATGTCAGTGTTCCTGTCTCTAACCTGATAGTTAATCTCTGATGGTCTACCGTCATGTCAGTGTTCCTGTCTCTAACCTGATAGTTCATCTCTGATGGTCTACCGTCATGTCAGTGTTCCTGTCTCTAACCTGATAGTTCATCTCTGATGGTCTACCGTCATGTCAGTGTTCCTGTCTCTAACCTGATAGTTCATCTCTGATGGTCTACCGTCATGTCAGTGTTCCTGTCTCTAACCTGATAGTTCATCTCTGATGGTCTACCGTCATGTCAGAGTGTTCCTGTCTCTAACCTGATAGTTCATCTCTGATGGTCTACCGTCATGTCAGAGTGTTCCTGTCTCTAACCTGATAGTTCATCTCTGATGGTCTACCGTCATGTCAGAGTGTTCCTGTCTCTAACCTGATAGTTCATCTCTGATGGTCTACCGTCATGTCAGTGTTCCTGTCTCTAACCTGATAGTTCATCTCTGATGGTCTACCGTCATGTCAGTGTTCCTGTCTCTAACCTGATAGTTCATCTCTGATGGTCTACCGTCATGTCAGTGTTCCTGTCTCTAACCTGATAGTTAATCTCTGATGGTCTACCGTCATGTCAGTGTTCCTGTCTCTAACCTGATAGTTCATCTCTGATGGTCTACCATCATGTCAGAGTGTTCCTGTCTCTAACCTGATAGTTCATCTCTGATGGTCTACCGTCATGTCAGAGTGTTCCTGTCTCTAACCTGATAGTTCATCTCTGATGGTCTACCGTCATGTCAGTGTTCCTGTCTCTAACCTGATAGTTCATCTCTGATGGTCTACCGTCATGTCAGTGTTCCTGTCTCTAACCTGATAGTTCATCTCTGATGGTCTACCGTCATGTCAGAGTGTTCCTGTCTCTAACCTGATAGTTCATCTCTGATGGTCTACCGTCATGTCAGTGTTCCTGTCTCTAACCTGATAGTTCATCTCTGATGGTCTACCATCATGTCAGAGTGTTCCTGTCTCTAACCTGATAGTTCATCTCTGATGGTCTACCATCATGTCAGAGTGTTCCTGTCTCTAACCTGATAGTTCATCTCTGATGGTCTACCGTCATGTCAGAGTTCCTGTCTCTAACCTGATAGTTCATCTCTGCAATCATTCCCCTGTTCTATACCAACCCTTAACCAGACAGTGGTGCTGTACCAACCCCAACCAGACAGTGGTGCTGTACCAACCCCAACCAGCCAGTGGTGCTGTACCAACCCCAACCAGACAGTGGTGCTATACCAACCCCAACCAGACAGTGGTGCTGTACCAACCCCAACCAGACAGTGGTGCTGTACCAACCCCAACCAGCCAGTGGTGCTGTACCAACCCCAACCAGCCAGTGGTGCTGTACCAACCCCAACCAGCCAGTGGTGCTGTACCAACCCCAACCAGCCAGTGGTGCTGTACCAACCCCAACCAGCCAGTGGTGCTGTACCAACCCCAACCAGCCAGTGGTGCTGTATCAACCCCAACCAGCCAGTGGTGCTGTACAACCCCAACCAAACAGTGGTGCTGTACCAACCCCAACCAGCCAGTGGTGCTGTACCAACCCCAACCAGCCAGTGGTGCTGTATCAACCCCAACCAGCCAGTGGTGCTGTACAACCCCAACCAAACAGTGGTGCTGTATCAACCCCAACCAGCCAGTGGTGCTGTACCAACCCCAACCAGCCAGTGGTTCTGTACCAACCCCAACCAGCCAGTGGTTCTGTACCAACCCCAACCAGACAGTGGTTCTGTACCAACCCCAACCAGACAGTGGTGCTGTACCAACCCCAACCAGACAGTGGTGCTGTACCAACCCCAACCAGACAGTGGTGCTGTACCAACCCCAACCAGACAGTGGTGCTGTACCAACCCCAACCAGACAGTGGTGCTGTACCAACCCCAACCAGACAGTGGTGCTGTACCAACCCCAACCAGACAGTGGTGCTGTACCAACCCCAACCAGACAGTGGTGCTGTACCAACCCCAACCAGCCAGTGGTGCTGTACCAACCCCAACCAGCCAGTGGTGCTGTACCAACCCCAACCAGCCAGTGGTGCTGTACAACCCCAACCAAACAGTGGTGCTGTACCAACCCCAACCAGCCAGTGGTGCTGTACCAACCCCAACCAGCCAGTGGTGCTGTACCAACCCCAACCAGCCAGTGGTGCTGTATCATCCCCAACCAGCCAGTGCTGTGCTGTACAACCCCAACCAAACAGTGGTGCTGTATCAACCCCAACCAGCCAGTGGTGCTCTACCAACCCCAACCAGCCAGTGGTTCTGTACCAACCCCAACCAGACAGTGGTGCTGTACCAACCCCAACCAGACAGTGGTGCTGTACCAACCCTGTAACCAGACAGTGGTGCTGTACCAACCCTAACCAGACAGTGGTGCTGTACCAACCCCAACCAGACAGTGGTGCTGTACCAACCCCAACCAGACAGTGGTGCTGTACCCAACACAAAGACATTCCCTGTTCTATACCAACCCCAACCAGACAGTGGTGCTGTACCAACCCCAACCAGACAGTGGTGCTGTACCAACCCCAACCAGACAGTGGTGCTGTACCAACCCCAACCAGACAGTGGTGCTGTACCAACCCCAACCAGACAGTGGTGCTGTACCAACTCCAACCAGACAGTGGTGCTGTACCAACCCCAACCAGACAGTGGTGCTGTACCAACCCCAACCAGCCAGTGGTGCTGTACCCAACACAAAGACATTCCCCTGTTCTATACCAACCCCAACCAGACAGTGGTGTTGTACCCAACACAAAGACATTCCCCTGTTCTATACCAACCCCAACCAGCCAGTGGTGCTGTACCAACCCCAACCAGACAGTGGTGCTGTATCAACCCCAACCAGACAGTGGTGCTGTACCAACCCCAACCAGACAGTGGTGCTGTACCAACCCCAACCAGACAGTGGTGCTATACCAACCCCAACCAGACAGTGGTGCTGTACCAACCCAACCAGACAGTGGTGCTGTATCAACCTTAACCAGACAGTGGTGCTGTACCAACCCCAACCAGACAGTGGTGCTGTACCAACCCCAACCAGACAGTGGTGCTGTACCAACCCCTAACCAGACAGTGGTGCTGTACCAACCCCAACCAGCCAGTGGTGCTGTACCAACCCCAACCAGACAGTGGTGCTGTACCAACCCCAACCAGACAGTGGTGCTGTACCAACCCCAACCAGACAGTGGTGCTGTACCAACCCCAACCAGACAGTGGTGCTGTACCAACCCCAACCAGCCAGTGGTGCTGTACCAACCCCAACCAGACAGTGGTGCTGTACCAACCCCAACCAGACAGTGGTGCTGTACCAACCCCAACCAGACAGTGGTGCTGTACCAACCCCAACCAGACAGTGGTGCTGTACCCAACACAGACATTCCCCTGTTCTGTGTGGATCTATCTGAACTCTGCCTAGTTCTGGAATGTTTACCAGGAAAACACACACACACACACACACACACACCACACACACTGAACAGACATCCCTGAACACTGCCTAGTTCTGGACTGTTTACCAGGAAAACACACACACTCACACACACACACACACACACACACACACACACACACACACACACACCACACACACTGAACAGACATCCCTGAACACTGCCTAGTTCTGCTAAATGACTTAAATGTAATGTGAATGTACCGTTCACCAGGAAGCACACAGCAGCTCACTGATTCCCATGGCAACTGGAAAGGGTTCCTTCTAACATGCAGATGATGAATATCAAAGACAGTGATTGGTCCGTTCAGCCCCAGTAGTACATCACATTAAGCTCTTCCTAGGTAGACAGTGATTGGTCCGTTCAGCCCCAGTAGTACATCACATTAAGCTCTTCCTAGGTAGACAGTGATTGGTCAGGGTGGATTCATTCCCCAGTAGCATCCCCTGTCCCCTCCCCACTCCCGTGTCCCTCTTTCCACTCCCTCTCCCATCCCCTGTCCCTCTCCACTCCCCTGTCCCCCCTCCACTCCCCTGTCCCCCTCTCCCATCCCCTGTCCCCTCTCCACTCCCCTGTCCCTCTCCACTCCCCTGTCCCCTCTCAACTCCCTGTCTCCTCTCAACTCCCCTGTCCCTCTTTCACCTCTCCTGTCCCTCTTTCCACTCCCCTGTCCCCCTCCCATCCCCTGTCCCCCTCTCCCATCCCCTGTCCCCCTCTCCCATCCCCTGTCCCTTTTCCATCCCCCTGTCCCTCTCTCCACTCCCCTGTCCCCCTCTCCCATCCCCTGTCCCCCTCTCCCATCCCCTGTCCCCCTCTCCCATCCCCTGTCCCTTTTCCATCCCCTGTCCCTCTCCACTCCCTGTCCCTCTCTCCACTCCCCTGTCCCTCTTTCCACTCCCCTGTCCCCTCTCTCCACTCCCTGTCCCTCTTTCCACTCCCCTGTCCCCCTCTCCCATCCCCTGTCCCTCTTTCCACTCCCTCTTTCCACTCCCTCTTTCCACTCCCCTGTCCCTCTTTCCACTCCCCTGTCCCTCTTTCCACTCCCTCTTTCCACTCCCCTGTCCCTCTTTCCACTCCCTCTTTCACCTCCCCTGTCCCTCTTTCCACTCCCCTGTCCCCCTCTCCCATCCCTCGTCCCCTCTCCACTCCCTGTCCCTCTTTCCACTCCCCTGTCCCCTCTCCCACTCCCCTGTCCCTTTTCCATCCCCCCTGTCCCTCTTTCCACTCCCCTGTCCCTCTCTCCACTCCCCCTGTCCCCCTCTCCCATCCCTCGTCCCCTCTCCCATCCCCTGTCCCCTCCTATCTCCCCTGTCCCCTCCTCTCTCCCCTAAGCTGATGAAGATGACGATAAAGGCTCGTTCTCAGTGACGTTCTGTGTTGCCGCGGGTGATTAGGAACGATGAGTCACTCTTAAGTGTGTGACAGAGACAGAGACCAGGTCATGTCACAGGACCACAGGTAGTTAACTACTGACGACAGCACTAGTCTGTGTAACTGTGTGTGTGTGTGTGTGTGTGTGTGTGTGTGTGTGTGTGTGTGTGTGTGTGTGTGTGTGTGTGTGTGTGTGTGTGTGTGAGGCTACAGAGACCAGGTCATGTCACAGGACCACAGATAGTTAACTACTGACGACAGCACTAGTCTGTGTGTGTGTGTGTGTGTGTGTGAGGCTACAGAGACCAGGTCACATCACCAGACCACAGGACAGAACACGGGTAATTAGCTAATGTGATGGACGTCATGCTGCTGTCTTAACAATCGGCCTTCCTATTCCTCCCTCACAGCCAGACTGGATCAATAGGCCTTCCTATTCCTCCCTCACAGCCAGACTGGATCAATAGGCCTTCCTATTCCTCCCTCACAGCCAGACTGGATCAATAGGCCTTCCTATTCCCCCCTCACAGCCAGACTGGATCAATAGGCCTTCCTATTCCCCCCTCACAGCCAGACTGGATCAATAGGCCTTCCTATTCCTCCCTCACAGCCAGACTGGATCAATAGGCCTTCCTATTCCTCCCTCACAACCAGACTGGATCAATAGGCCTTCCTATTCCTCCCTCTCAGCCAGACTGGATCAATAGGCCTTCCTATTCCTCCCTCACAGCCAGACTGGATCAATAGGCCTTCCTATTCCTCCCTCACAGCCAGACTGGATCAATAGGCCTTCCTATTCCTCCTCCAGCGAAAGGGTACCAATTCCCATGGGTTACACCAACAGCAGCAAGGGGATAGGGGTTTTTCAGCCTCGTTTTCAGCAGCTCAGTCCACTCTCAAAAAGCCTGGAGTTTCACCCCAGGATGAGGGAGAGGAGGAAAGGAGGAGGAGAAGGAGTGCGGAGGAAAGGAGGGGGGGAAAGGAGTGAAGATGGAAGGAAGGAAGGAAGGAAGGAAGGAAGGAAGGAAGGAAGGAAGGAAGGAAGGAAGGAAGGAAGGAAGGGGAAGGAGGGGAGAGGATGGAGGGAGGGAAAGGAGAGGAGGAAAGGGAAAGAAGGAGGGAAGGGATCAGGGAGGGAAGGAGACACACATCCTGGATCAGCTGGTGAAATGGAGAGGCTCCTGGTTGTGCAACAAGAACACACTATTTGTGACAGGTCCTTCATTGGTTTTTGTCAGATGAAGGGGAAATGCACCCTATTCCCTATGTAGTGCACTACTATTGACCAAGTGGAAATGCGCCCTATTCCCTATGTAGTGCACTACTATTGACCAAGGGGAAATGTGCCCTATTCCCTATGTAGTGCACTACTATTGACCAAGGGAAAATGCACTACTATTGACCAAGGGGAAATGCGCCCTATTCCCTATGTAGTGCACTACTATTGACCAAGGGGAAATGCACCCTATTCCCTATGTAGTGCACTACTATTGACCAAGGGGAAATGCGCCCTATTCCCTATGTAGTGCACTACTATTGACCAAGGGGAAATGCACTACTATTGACCAAGGGGAAATGCGCCCTATTCCCTATGTAGTGCACTACTATTGACCAAGGGGAAATCTGCCCTATTCCCTATGTAGTGCACTACTATTGACCAAGGGGAAATACACCCTATTCCCTATGTAGTGCACTACTATTGACCAAGAGGAAATGCGCCCTATTCCCTATGTAGTGCACTACTATTGACCAAGGGGAAATGCACCCTATTCCCTATGTAGTGCTCCTCTCTCTTTTTCTCTCCCTATCTCTCCTCTCCCTCTCTCTCCTCTCCTTTTCTCTCCCTCTCTTCTCTCCCTCTCTCTCCTCTCTCTTTTTCTCTCCCTATCTCTCCTCTCTTCTCTCCCTCTCTCTCCTCTCTCTTTTTCTCTCCCTATCTCTCCTCTCCCTCTTCCCTCCTCTCTCTCCTCTCCCTTCTTCTCTCCCTCTCTCTCCTCTCTCTTTTTCTCTCCCTATCTCTCCTCTCTTCTCTCCCTCTCTCTTGGTGCTGAGACGTAAGGCCTGGTTACTGGGTCCACTAATATAATGTACTTTAGGGTGTGTTGACTCACTCATCAGTATTGCCACTGAGATTCTGTGATATTTTGCCCTTTGTGTCTCAATCGCCTTAGTGTCTGAATCGCCTTAGTGCCTGAATCGTCTTAGTGCCTGAATCGTCTTAGTGCCTGAATTGTCTTAGTGCCTGAATCGTCTTAGTGCCTGAATCGTCTTAGTGCCTGAATCGTCTTAGTGCCTGAATCGTCTTAGTGCCTGAATCGTGTTAGTGCCTGAATCGTGTTAGTGCCTGAATCGTCTTAGTGTCTGAATCGTCTTAGTGTCTGAATCGTCTTTGTGCCTGAATCGTGTTGGTGCCTGAATCGTGTTAGTGCCTGAATCGTGTTAGTGCCTGAATCGTCTTAGTGTCTGAATCGTCTTAGTGCCTGAATCGTCTTAGTGCCTGAATCGTGTTAGTGCCTGAATCGTGTTAGTGCCTGAATCGTCTTAGTGTCTGAATCGTCTTAGTGTCTGAATCATCTTAGTGTCTGAATCGTCTTAGTGCCTGAATCGTCTTAGTGCCTGAATCGTGTTAGTGCCTGAATCGTCTTAGTGCCTGAATCGTCTTAGTGCCTGAATCGTCTTAGTGCCTGAATCGTCTTAGTGCCTGAATCGTCTTAGTGCCTGAATCGAAGGTTTGAATATGCAGGTTTTGTCTGTTTTCTGTGATAATGATTTTTCACCAATGGGAACATTATTTTGTGTGATCACATTGGTGTGACTGTTCGTATCTGTCTCTCAACTGTCAATAACACGATAGATAAAATGTTCATTCTCACACTCTCTCTCTTCCTCTTCCTCTCTCTTCTCTCGCTCTCGCTCTCAATTCAATTAATTCTCTCTCTCTCCTCCAGAGAGGTGGAAGGTGAGTTGGAGGTGGTGTGGGAGGCAGCGACCAGAGAGAACCAAAGAATTAGGGAGACCCTCCAGGACTCCAGCCCATCTCTCCCCTCCCTCAGCCCAGCCAGAGTGCACCATGGCAGGGGTCTGAGCGATGGACCCTCCCCCAGCTGGCTCTCCCACCCCCAGGATGAGGTGTTCTACCTCCGTCCGCACCCTGACAGCTCTGGCCCTCATCCCTGCATCTCCTCTCCCCAGAGCGGCGGCCGGCCCGGCCTCCACCACAGCCCTATGTTCGAGTCTGACTCGGACCAGCACCAGAACCCCTCCTCAGATGAGAGCGAGAAGAACGGCATGGACTTCTATTCTTAGTGTCCTTTTTTGTATTGGTCTTACAGAAGACAAGTAGCCTGATCCCATATCTGTTTTAATAGCCTGTTTTAGTAGCCTGGTCCCAGATCTGTTTTAGTAGCCTGGTTCCAGATCTGTTTTAGTAGCCTGGTCCCAGATATGTTTTAGTAGCCTGGTCCCAGATATGTTTTAGTAGCCTGCTCCCAGATCTGTTTTAGTAGCCTGGTCCCAGATCTGTTTTAGTAGCCTGGTCCCAGATCTGTTTTAGTAGCCTGGTCCCAGATCTGTTTTAGTAGCCTGGTCCCTGATCTGTTTTAGTAGCCTGGTCCCAGATCTGTTTTAGTAGCCTGGTCCCAGATCTGTTTTAGTAGCCTGGTCCCAGATCTGTTTTAGTAGCCTGGTCCCAGATCTGTTTTAGTAGCCTGGTCCCAGATCTGTTTTAGTAGCCTGGTCCCAGATATGTTTTAGTAGCCTGTTTTAGTAGCCTGGTCCCAGATCTGATTTAGTAGCCTGGTCCCAGATCTGTTTTAGTAGCCTGTTTTAGTGGCCTGGTCCCAGATCTGTTTCTGCTCTTGCAAACTCCATTGTTCATTGTCAAGCCAAACGTGACATGACAATTCCATAAAGAGTTGGCAGGAGAGTAGAACCACCCTGACACCAGGCTAGAAGACCAGGTCTGTATTGGTCAGACTAGAACCACCCTGACATCAGGCTAGAAGACCAGGTCTGTATTGGTCAGACTAGAACCACCCTGACACCAGGCTAGAAGACCAGGTCTGTATTGGTCAGACTAGAACCACCCTGACACCAGGCTAGAAGACCAGGTCTGTATTGGTCAGACTAGAACCACCCTGACACCAGGCTAGAAGACCAGGTCTGTATTGGTCAGACTAGAACCACCCTGACACCAGGCTAGAAGACCAGGTCTGTATTGGTCAGACTAGAACCACCCTGATACCAGGTCTGTATTGGTCAGACTAGAACCACCCTGACACCAGGCTAGAAGACCAGGTCTGTTTTGGTCAGACTGTTCAAACATTTACCAAGGCATTAATTAACTTGATTTACACAGTTAAAAACTAAGTAGTTTATTTACAAAAGCTCTATTTTGAATGTTGTATTGATCTTTGTGTTATTGATTAGATTTGATACGTATGACTGACTATGTATCTCAATCAGACTGTTTTACTGTGCATCTATTAGCCAATTTAGCTTTAAAAACATTCTATTGAAATAACAATCAACTTCATTTGTGTTACAGTAATGATTGTATGTCACAATCTTGTTCTTTACGAATAAATGTGTTTTCTTCTGTTCACCACTGTCCTCTTGTTCATCCATTTAACCACAATTACCAGGGCTGTGTCCCAAATGACCCCCTAGTCCCTAGGTAGTTAACTACGACCAGGACCCATAGTGAATAGGGTACCCTAGGTAGTTAACTACGACCAGGACCCATAGTGAATAGGGTACCTTAGGTAGTTAACTATTTACCAGGACCCATAGTGAATAGGTAGTTAACTACGACCAGGACCCATAGTGAATAGGTAGTTAACTACAACCAGGACCCATAGTGAATAGGGATCCCTAGGTAGTTAACTACGACCAGGACCCATAGTGAATAGGTAGTTAACTACAACCAGGACCCATAGTGAATAGGGATCCCTAGGTAGTTAACTACGACCAGGACCCATAGTGAATAGGTAGTTAACTACAACCAGGACCCATAGTGAATAGGGATCCCTAGGTAGTTAACTACGACCAGGACCCATAGTGAATAGGTAGTTAACTACAACCAGGACCCATAGTGAATAGGGATCCCTAGGTAGTTAACTACGACCAGGACCCATAGTGAATAGGGATCCCTAGGTAGTTAACTACGACCAGGAACCATAGTGAATAGGGATCCCTAGATAGTTAACTACGACCTGGACCCATAGTGAATAGGGTACCCTAGGTAGTTAACTACGACCAGGACCCATAGTGAATAGAGTACCCTAGGTAGTTAACTACGAACCGAAAAGGACCCATAGTGAATAGGGATCCCTAGGTAGTTAACTACGACCAGGACCCATAGTGAATAGAGTACCCTAGGTAGTTAACTATGACCAGGACTCTTAGTGAATAGATAGTTAACTACGACCAGGACCCATAGTGAATAGGGATCCCTAGGTAGTTAACTATGACCAGGACTCATAGTGAATAGGGATCCCTAGGTAGTTAACTACGACCAGGACACATAGTCCTCCCACATTTGCCCCCGTGATATGCAACTGTTCAGGGAAGTCAGGAACCAATACACGCAGTCAGTCAGGAAAGCTAAGGCCAGCTTCTTCAGGCAGAAGTTTGCATCCTGTAGCTCCAACTCCAAAAAGTTCTGGGACACTGTGAAGTCCATGGAGAACAAGAGCACCTCCTCCCAGCTGCCCACTGCACTGAGGCTAGGTAACACGGTCTCCACCGATAAATCCACGATTATCGAAAGCTTCAATAAGCACTTCTCAACGGCTGGCCATGCCTTCCGCCTGGCTACTCCAACCTCGGCCAACAGCTCCGCCCCGCAGCTCCTCGCCCAAGCCTCTCCAGGTTCTCCTTTACCCAAATCCAGATAGCAGATGTTCTGAAAGAGCTGCAAAACCTAGACCCGTACAAATCAGCTGGGCTTGACAATCTGGACCCTCTATTTCTGAAACTATCTGCCGCCATTGTCGCAACCCCTATTACCAGCCTGTTCAACCTCTCTTTCATATCGTCTGAGATCCCCAAGGATTGAAAGCTGCCGCAGTCATCCCCTCTTCAAAGGGGAGACACCCTGGACCCAAACTGCTATAGACCTATATCCATCCTGCCCTGCCTATCTAAGGTCTTCGAAAGCCAAG
Source organism: Oncorhynchus nerka (assembly GCF_034236695.1). NCBI lineage: Eukaryota > Metazoa > Chordata > Actinopteri > Salmoniformes > Salmonidae > Oncorhynchus > Oncorhynchus nerka. Next base: position 108,660,701 of record NC_088422.1, read on the forward strand.
TCAACAAACAGGTCACTGACCATCTCGAATCCCACCGTACCTTCTCCGCTGTGCAATCTGGTTTCGAGCCGGTCACGGGTGCACCTCAGCCACGCTCAAGGTACTAAACGACATCATTACCGCCATCGATAAAAAACAGTACTGTGCAGCCGTCTTCATCGACCTCGCCAAGGCTTTCGACTCTGTCAATCACCATATTCTTATCGGCAGACTCAATAGCCTCGGTTTCTCGGATGACTGCCTTGCCTGGTTCACCAATTACTTTGCAGACAGAGTTCAGTGTGTCAAATCGGAGGGCATGCTGTCCGGTCCTCTGGCAGTCTCTATGGGGGTGCCACAGGGTTCAACCTCGGGCCGACTCTTTTCTCTGTATATATCAATGATGTTGCTCTTGCTGCGGGCGATTCCCTGATCCACCTCTACGCAGACGACACCATTCTATATACTTTCGGCCCGTCATTGGACACTGTGCTATCTAACCTCCAAACGAGCTTCAATGCCATACAGCACTCCTTCCGTGGCCTCCAACTGCTCTTAAACGCGAGTAAAACCAAATGCATGCTTTTCAACCGATCGCTGCCTGCACCCGCATGCCCGACTAGCATCACCACCCTGGATGGTTCCGACCTTGAATATGTGGACATCTATAAGTACCTAGGTGTCTGGCTAGACTGCAAACTCTCCTTCCAGACTCACATCAAACATCTCCAATCGAAAATCAAATCAAGAGTCGGCTTTCTATTCCGCAACAAAGACTCCTTCACTCACGCCGCCAAGCTTACCCTAGTAAAACTGACTATCCTACCGATCCTCGATTTCGGCGATGTCATCTACAAAATGGCTTCCAACACTCTACTCAGCAAACTGGATGCAGTCTATCATAGTGCCATCCGTTTTGTCACCAAAGCACCTTATACCACCCACCACTGCGACTTGTATGCTCTAGTCGGCTGGCCCTCGCTACATATTCGTTGCCAGACCCATTGGCTCCAGGTCATCTACAAGTCCATGCTAGGTAAAGCTCCGCCTTATCTCAGTTCACTGGTCACGATGGCAACACCCATCCGTAGCACACGCTCCAGCAGGTGTATCTCACTGATCATCCCTAAAGCCAACACCTCATTTGGCCGCCTTTCGTTCCAGTACTCTGCTGCCTGTGACTGGAACGAACTGCAAAAATCGCTGAAGTTGGAGACTTTTATCTCCCTCACCAATTTCAAACATCAGCTATCCGAGCAGCTAACCGATCGCTGCAGCTGTACATAGTCTATTGGTAAATAGTCCACCCATTTTCACCTACCTCATTCCCATACTGTTTTTATACTGTTTTTTTTATTTATTTATTTACTTTTCTGCTCTTTTGCACACCAATATCTCTACCTGTACATGACCATCTGATCATTTATCACCCCAGTGTTAATCTGCAAAATTGTATTATTCGCCTACCTCCTCATGCCTTTTGCACACATTGTATATAGACTGCCCATTTTTTTCTACTGTGTTATTGACTTGTTAATTGTTTATTCCATGTGTAACTCTGTGTTGTCTGTTCACACTGCTATGCTTTATCTTGGCCAGGTCGCAGTTGCAAATGAGAACTTGTTCTCAACTAGCCTACCTGGTTAAATAAAGGTGAAATAAAAAAATAAAATAAAAAAATAGTGAATAGGGTACCCTAGGTAGTTAACTACGACCAGGACCCATAGTGAATAGGGATCCTTAGGTAGTTAACTACGACCAGGAACCATAGTGAATAGGGTACCCTAGGTAGTTAACTACGACCAGGACCCATAGTGAATAGGGTACCCTAGGTAGTTAACTACGACCAGGACTCATAGTGAATAGGGTACCCTAGGTAGTTAACTACGACCAGGACACATAGTGAATAGGGATTCCTAGGTAGTTAACTACGACCAGGACCCATAGTGAATAGGGTACCCTAGGTAGTTAACTACGACCAGGACCCATAGTGAATAGGGTACCCTAGGTAGTTAACTACGACCAGGACTCATAGTGAATAGGGTACCCTAGGTAGTTAACTACGACCAGGACCCATAGTGAATAGGGATCCCTAGGTAGTTAACTACGACCAGGACCCATAGTGAAAAGGGTACCCTAGGTAGTTAACTACGACCAGGACCCATAGTGAATAGGTAGTTAACTTCGACCAGGAACCATAGTGAATAGGGATCCCTAGGTAGTTAACTACGACCAGGACTCATAGTGAATAGGGTACCCTAGGTAGTTAACTACGACCAGGACCCATGGTGAATAGGGTACCCTAGGTAGTTAACTACGACCAGGACCCATAGTGAATAGGGTACCCTAGGTAGTTAACTACGACCAGGACCCAGAGTGAATAGGGATCCCTAGGTAGATAACTACGACCAGGACCCATAGTGAATAGGGTACCCTACGACCAGGACCCATAGTGAGTAACTAGGTAGTTAACTGTGACCAGGACCATAGTGAATAGGGTACCCTAGCTAGTTAACTACGACCAGGACCCATAGTGAATAGGGAATAGGGATCCCTAGGTAGTTAACTACGACCAGGACCCATAGTGAATAGGTACCCTAGGTAGTTAACTACGACCAGGACCCATAGTGAATAGGGTTTCCTAGGTAGTTAACTACGACCAGGACTCATAGTGAATAGGGTACCCTAGGTAGTTAACTACGACCAGGACCCATAGTGAATAGGGATCCCTAGGTAGTTAACTACGACCAGGACCCATAGTGAATAGGGTACCCTAGGTAGTTAACTATGACCAGGACCCATAGTGAATAGGGATCCCTAGGTAGACCCAGGACCCATAGTGAAAAGGGTACCCTAGGTAGTTAACTACGACCAGGACCCATAGTGAATAGGGTACCTTAGGTAGTTAACTATGACCAGGACCCTTAGTGAATAGGGTACCCTAGGTAGTTAACTGCGACCAGGACCCATAGTAAATAGGGTACCCTAGGTAGTTAACTACGACCAGGACCCATAGTGAATAGGTAGTTAACTTCGACCAGGAACCATAGTGAATAGGGATCCCTAGGTAGTTAACTATGACCAGGACTCATAGTGAATAGGGATCCCTAGGTAGTTAACTACGACCAGGACCCATAGTGAATAGGGATCCCTAGGTAGTTAACTATGACCAGGACTCATAGTGAATAGGGATCCCTAGGTAGTTAACTACGACCAGGACACATAGTGAATAGGGATCCCTAGGTAGTTAACTACGACCAGGAACCATAGTGAATAGGGATCCCTAGGTAGTTAACTACGACCAGGACCCATAGTGAATAGGTAGTTTACGACCAGGACCCATAGTGAATAGGGATCCCTAGGTAGTTAACTACAACCAGGACCCATAGTGAATAGGGATCCCTAGGTAGTTAACTATGACCAGGAACCATAGTGAATAGGGATCCCTAGGTAGTTAACTACGACCAGGACCCATAGTGAATAGGGATCCCTAGGTAGTTAACTATGACCAGGACTCATAGTGAATAGGGATCCCTAGGTAGTTAACTACGACCAGGACACATAGTGAATAGGGATCCCTAGGTAGTTAACTACGACCAGGAACCATAGTGAATAGGGATCCCTAGGTAGTTAACTACGACCAGGACCCATAGTGAATAGGTAGTTAACTACGACCAGGACCCATAGTGAATAGGGATCCCTAGGTAGTTAACTACAACCAGGACCCATAGTGAATAGGGTACCCTAGGTAGTTAACTACGACCAGGACCCATTGTGAATAGGGATCCCTAGGTAGTTAACTACAACCAGGAACCATAGTGAATAGGGTACCCTAGGTAGTTAACTACGACCAGGACCCATAGTGAATAGGGTACCCTAGGTAGTTAACTACGACCAGGACTCATAGTGAATAGGGTACCCTAGGTAGTTAACTACGACCAGGACACATAGTGAATAGGGATCCCTAGGTAGTTAACTACGACCAGGACCCATAGTGAATAGGGTACCCTAGGTAGTTAACTACGACCAGGACCCATAGTGAATAGGGTACCCTAGGTAGTTAACTACGACCAGGACTCATAGTGAATAGGGTACCCTAGGTAGTTAACTACGACCAGGACCCATAGTGAATAGGGATCCCTAGGTAGTTAACTACGACCAGGACCCATAGTGAATAGGGTACCCTAGGTAGTTAACTGCGACCAGGACCCATAGTGAATAGGTAGTTAACTTCGACCAGGAACCATAGTGAATAGGGATCCCTAGGTAGTTAACTATGACCAGGACTCATAGTGAATAGGGATCCCTAGGTAGTTAACTACGACCAGGACCCATAGTGAATAGGGATCCCTAGGTAGTTAACTATGACCAGGACTCATAGTGAATAGGGATCCCTAGGTAGTTAACTACGACCAGGACACATAGTGAATAGGGATCCCTAGGTAGTTAACTACGACCAGGAACCATAGTGAATAGGGATCCCTAGGTAGTTAACTACGACCAGGACCCATAGTGAATAGGTAGTTAACTACGACCAGGACCCATAGTGAATAGGGATCCCTAGGTAGTTAACTATGACCAGGAACCATAGTGAATAGGGATCCCTAGGTAGTTAACTACGACCAGGACCCATAGTGAATAGGGATCCCTAGGTAGTTAACTACGACCAGGACACATAGTGAATAGGGATCCCTAGGTAGTTAACTACGACCAGGAACCATAGTGAATAGGGATCCCTAGGTAGTTAACTACGACCAGGACCCATAGTGAATAGGTAGTTAACTACGACCAGGACCCATAGTGAATAGGGATCCCTAGGTAGTTAACTACAACCAGGACCCATAGTGAATAGGGATCCCTAGGTAGTTAACTATGACCAGGAACCATAGTGAATAGGGATCCCTAGGTAGTTAACTACGACCAGGACCCATAGTGAATAGGGATCCCTAGGTAGTTAACTATGACCAGGACTCATAGTGAATAGGATCTCTAGGTAGTTAACTATGACCAGGACCCATAGTGAATAGGTAGTTTACGACCAGGACCCATAGTGAATAGGATCCCTAGGTAGTTAACTACAACCAGGACCCATAGTGAATAGGGATCCCTAGGTAGTTAACTATGACCAGGAACCATAGTGAATAGGGATCCCTAGGTAGTTAACTACGAGCAGGACCCATAGTGAATAGGGATCCTAGGTAGTTAACTACGACCAGGACCCATAGTGAATAGGTAGTTAACTACGACCAGGACCCATAGTGAATAGGTAGTTAACTTGACCAGGAACCATAGTGAATAGGATCCCTAGGTAGTTAACTACGACCAGGACTCATAGTGAATAATAGGTAGTTAACTATGACCAGACCCATGGTGAATAGGGTACCCTAGGTAGTTAACTACGACCAGGACCCATAGTGAATAGGGTACCCTAGGTAGTTAACTACGACCAGGACCCATAGTGAATAGGGATCCCTAGGTAGATAACTACGACCAGGACCCATAGTGAATAGGGTACCCTAGGTAGTTAACTACGACCAGGACCCATAGTGGTAGTTAAGTTAACTACGACCAGGACTCATAGTGAATAGGGTACCCTAGCTAGTTAACTACGACCAGGACCCATAGTGAATAGGGATCCCTAGGTAGTTAACTACGACCAGGACCCATAGTGAATAGGGATCCCTAGGTAGTTAACTACGACCAGGACCCATAGTGAATAGGTTACCCTAGGTAGTTAACGACCAGGACCCATAGTGAATAGGGAGGTAGTTAACTACGACCAGGACTCATAGTGAATAGGGTACCCTAGGTAGTTAACTACGACCAGGACCCATAGTGAATAGGGATCCCTAGGTAGTTAACTACGACCAGGACTCATAGTGAATAGGGATCCCTAGGTAGTTAACTATGACCAGGACTCATAGTGAATAGGGATCCCTAGGTAGTTAACTATGACCAGGACTCATAGTGAATAGGGATCCCTAGGTAGTTAACTACGACCAGGACACATAGTGAATAGGGATCCCTAGGTAGTTAACTACGACCAGGACCCATAGTGAATAGGTAGTTTACGACCAGGACCCATAGTGAATAGGGATCCCTAGGTAGTTAACTACAACCAGGACCCATAGTGAATAGGGTACCCTAGGTAGTTAACTACGAACCGAAAAGGACCCATAGTGAATAGGGATCCCTAGGTAGTTAACTATGACCAGGAACCATAGTGAATAGGGATCCCTAGGTAGTTAACTATGACCAGGACTCATAGTGAATAGGGATCCCTAGGTAGTTACCAGGACACATAGTGAATAGGGATCCCTAGGTAGTTAACTACGACCAGGACCCATAGTGACCAGGACCCATTGTGAATAGGGATCCCTAGGTAGTTAACTACAACCAGGACCCATAGTGAATAGGGTACCCTAGGTAGTTAACTACGACCAGGACCCATTGTGAATAGGGATCCCTAGGTAGTTAACTACGACCAGGAACCATAGTGAATAGGGTACCCTAGGTAGTTAACTACGACCAGGACCCATAGTGAATAGGGTACCCTAGGTAGTTAACTACGACCAGGACTCATAGTGAATAGGGTACCCTAGGTAGTTAACTACGACCAGGACACATAGTGAATAGGATCCCTAGGTAGTTAACTACGACCAGGACCCATAGTGAATAGGGTACCCTAGGTGTTAATACGACCAGGACTCATAGTGAATAGGGTACCCTAGGTAGTTAACTACCACCAGGACCCATAGTGAATAGGGATCCCAGTTAGTAGTGAATAGGGTCCCTAGGTAGTTAACTACGACCAGGACCCATAGTGAATAGGTAGTTAACTGACCAGGAACCATAGTGAATAGGGATCCCTAGGTAGTTAACTATGACCAGGACTCATAGTGAATAGGGATCCCTAGGTAGTTAACTACGACCAGGACCCATAGTGAATAGGGATCCCTAGGTAGTTAACTATGACCAGGACTCTTAGTGAATAGGGATCCCTAGGTAGTTAACTACGACCAGGACCCATAGTGAATAGGTAGGATAGACCCATAGTGAATAGGATCCCTAGGTAGTTAACTACAACCAGGACCCATAGTGAATAGGGATCCCAGTTAACTATGACCAGGAACCATAGTGAATAGGATCCCTAGGTAGTTAACTATGACCAGGACCCATAGTGAATAGGGATCCCTAGGTAGTTAACTATGACCAGGACTCATAGTGAATAGGGATCCCAGGACCAGGACACATAGTGAATAGGGATCCTTAGGTAGTTAACTGACCAGGAACCATAGTGAATAGGGATCCCTAGGTAGTTAACTACGACCAGGACCCATAGTGAATAGGTAGTTAATTACGACCAGGACCCATAGTGAATAGGGATCCCTAGGTAGTTAACTACAACCAGGACCCATAGTGAATAGGGATCCCTAGGTAGTTAACTATGACCAGGAACCATAGTGAATAGGGATCCCTAGGTAGTTAACTACGACCAGGACCCATAGTGAATAGGGATCCCTAGGTAGTTAACTATGACCAGGACTCATAGTGAATAGGGATCCCTAGGTAGTTAACTACGACCAGGACACATAGTGAATAGGGATCCCTAGGTAGTTAACTACGACCAGGACCCATAGTGAATAGGGTACCCTAGGTAGTTAACTACGACCAGGACCCATAGTGAATAGGGTACCCTAGGTAGTTAACTACGACCAGGACTCATAGTGAATAGGGTACCCTAGGTAGTTAACTACGACCAGGACCCATAGTGAATAGGGTACCCTAGGTAGTTAACTGCGACCAGGACCCATAGTGAATAGGTAGTTAACTTCGACCAGGAACCATAGTGAATAGATTAGGTAGTTAACTATGACCAGGACTCATAGTGAATAGGGATCCCTAGGTAGTTAACTACGACCAGGACACATAGTGAATAGGGATCCCTAGGTAGTTAACTACGACCAGGAACCATAGTGAATAGGGATCCCTAGGTAGTTAACTACGACCAGGACCCATAGTGAATAGGTAGTTAACTACGACCAGGACCCATAGTGAATAGGGATCCCTAGGTAGTTAACTACAACCAGGACCCATAGTGAATAGGGATCCCTAGGTAGTTAACTATGACCAGGAACCATAGTGAATAGGGATCCCTAGGTAGTTAACTACGACCAGGACCCATAGTGAATAGGGATCCCTAGGTAGTTAACTATGACCAGGACTCATAGTGAATAGGGATCCCTAGGTAGTTAACTACGACCAGGACACATAGTGAATAGGGATCCTTAGGTAGTTAACTACGACCAGGAACCATAGTGAATAGGGATCCCTAGGTAGTTAACTACGACCAGGACCCATAGTGAATAGGTAGTTAACTACGACCAGGACCCATAGTGAATAGGGATCCCTAGGTAGTTAACTACAACCAGGACCCATAGTGAATAATCCCTAGGTAGTTAACTATGACCAGGAACCATAGTGAATAGGGATCCCTAGGTAGTTAACTACGACCAGGACCCATAGTGAATAGGGATCCCTAGGTAGTTAACTATGACCAGGACTCATAGTGAATAGGGATCCCTAGGTAGTTAACTACGACCAGGACACATAGTGAATAGGGATCCTTAGGTAGTTAACTACGACCAGGAACCATAGTGAATAGGGATCCCTAGGTAGTTAACTACGACCAGGACCCATAGTGAATAGGTAGTTAATTACGACCAGGACCCATAGTGAATAGGGATCCCTAGGTAGTTAACTACAACCAGGACCCATAGTGAATAGGGATCCCTAGGTAGTTAACTATGACCAGGAACCATAGTGAATAGGGATCCCTAGGTAGTTAACTACGACCAGGACCCATAGTGAATAGGGATCCCTAGGTAGTTAACTATGACCAGGACTCATAGTGAATAGGGATCCCTAGGTAGTTAACTACGACCAGGACACATAGTGAATAGGGATCCCTAGGTAGTTAACTACGACCAGGACCCATAGTGAATAGGGTACCCTAGGTAGTTAACTACGACCAGGACCCATAGTGAATAGGGTACCCTAGGTAGTTAACTACTAGACTCATAGTGAATAGGGTTAGGTAGTTAACTACGACCAGGACCCATAGTGAATAGGGTACCCTAGGTAGTTAACTGCGACCAGGACCCATAGTGAATAGGTAGACCAGGAACCATAGTGAATAGGGATCCCTAGGTAGTTAACTATGACCAGGACTCATAGTGAATAGGGATCCCTAGGTAGTTAACTACGACCAGGACATAGTGAATAGGATCCCTAGGTAGTTAACTACGACCAGGAACCATAGTGAATAGGGATCCCTAGGTAGTTAACTACGACCAGACCCATAGTGAATAGGTAGTTAACTACGACCAGGACCCATAGTGAATAGGGATCCCTAGGTAGTTAACTACAACCAGGACCCATAGTGAAAAGGGATCCCTAGGTAGTTAACTATGACCAGGAACCATAGTGAATAGGGATCCCTAGGTAGTTAACTACGACCAGGACCCATAGTGAATAGGGATCCCTAGGTAGTTAACTATGACCAGGACTCATAGTGAATAGGGATCCCTAGGTAGTTAACTACGACCAGGACACATAGTGAATAGGGATCCCTAGGTAGTTAACTACGACCAGGAACCATAGTGAATAGGGATCCCAGGACCCATAGTGAATAGGTAGTTAACTACGACCAGGACCCATAGTGAATAGGGATCCCTAGGTAGTTAACTACAACCAGGACCCATAGTGAAAAGGATCCCTAGGTAGTTAACTATGACCAGGAACCATAGTGAATAGGGATCCCTAGGTAGTTAACTACGACCAGGACCCATAGTGAATAGGGATCCCTAGGTAGTTAACTATGACCAGGACTCATAGTGAATAGGGATCCCTAGGTAGTTAACTACGACCAGGACACATAGTGAATAGGGATCCCTAGGTAGTTAACTACGACCAGGAACCATAGTGAATAGGGATCCCTAGGTAGTTAACTACGACCAGGACCCATAGTGAATAGGTAGTTAACTACGACCAGGACCCATAGTGAATAGGGATCCCTAGGTAGTTAACTACAACCAGGACCCATAGTGAATAGGGTACCCTAGGTAGTTAACTACGACCAGGACCCATAGTGAATAGGGTACCCTAGGTAGTTAACTACGACCAGGACTCATAGTGAATTGGGTACCCTAGGTAGTTAACTACGACCAGGACCCATAGTGAATAGGGATCCCTAGGTAGTTAACTACGACCAGGACCCATAGTGAATAGGGTACCCTAGGTAGTTAACTACGACCAGGACCCATAGTGAATAGGGTTCCCTAGGTAGTACCACCAGGACCCATAGTGAATAGGGTACCCTAGGTAGTTAACTACGACCAGGACCCATAGTGAATAGGGTTCCCTAGGTAGTTAACTACGACCAGGACTCATAGTGAATAGGGTACCCTAGGTAGTTAACTACGACCAGGACCCATAGTGAATAGGGTTCCCTAGGTAGTTAACTACGACCAGGACTCATGGTGAATAGGGTACCCTAGGTAGTTAACTACGACCAGGACCCATAGTGAATAGGGATCCCTAGGTAGGACAGGAACCATAGTGAATAATAGGTAGTTAACTATGACCAGGACCCCCTAGGTAGTTAACTACGACCAGGACTCATAGTGAATAGGGTACCCTAGGTAGTTAACTACGACCAGGACCCATAGTGAATAGGGATCCCTAGGTAGTTAACTACGACCAGGACCCATAGTGAATAGGGTACCCTAGGTAGTTAACTACGACCAGGACCCATAGTGAATAGGGTACCCTAGGTAGTTAACTACGACCAGGACTCATAGTGAATAGGGTACCCTAGGTAGTTAACTACGACCAGGACCCATAGTGAATAGGGATCCCTAGGTAGTTAACTACGACCAGGACCCATAGTGAATAGGGTACCCTAGGTAGTTAACTATGACCAGGACCCATAGTGAATAGGGTTCCCTAGGTAGTTAACTATGACCAGGACTCATAGTGAATAGGGTACCCTAGGTAGTTAACTACGACCAGGACCCATAGTGAATAGGGTTCCTTAGGTAGTTAACTATGACCAGGACCCATAGTGAATAGGGTACCTTAGGTAGTTAACTATGACCAGGACCCATAGTGAATAGGGTACCCTAGGTAGTTAACTGCGTAACCAGGACCCATAGTAAATTGGGTACCCTAGGTAGTTAGACCCATAGTGAATAGGTAGTTAACGACCAGGAACCATAGTGAATAGGGATCCCTAGGTAGTTAACTATGACCAGGACTCATAGTGAATAGGGATCCCTAGGTAGTTAACTATGACCAGGACCCATAGTGAATAGGGTTCCCTAGGTAGTTTAGGACATAGTGAATAGGGACCAGGTAGTTAACTCATAGTGAATAGGGTACCCTAGGTAGTTAACTGCGACCAGGACCCATAGTAAATAGGTAGTTAACTTCGACCAGGAACCATAGTGAATAGGGATCCCTAGGTAGTTAACTACGACCAGGACTCATAGTGAATAGGGTACCCTAGGTAGTTAACTACGACCAGGACCCATAGTGAATAGGGTACCCTAGGTAGTTAACTACGACCAGGACCCATAGTGAATAGGGTACCCTACGTAGTTAACTAGTTAACTCCAGGGAAAGGTGAGTAAAAAGGGAAAGGAAGATGGCGCCAAAGTCTGACTCAGACAAAGACGATGATGAACCCTGAATATAAGCTGATACTGCTAAAATAGTCAGGAAGGCTTTAAATTAGGACTATTTTCTGGGAATTCTCGGTGCTGGAGTTGGCGACTACAGACAATTATAATAACATCGTTATTGGCGGGGGAAACTCCAGCATTTCAATAGCGTTGGTGGTTCAGCGGTAAAGTTTTTGGCTACAACGCGGGAGACTGAGGTTCGGATCTCAGCCTTGAGACCGATAGACTAAAAATGATTTTTAGATTGTCATTCAACTATTTGTTTTGCCTGGAAGAATACAGTCGCTAGTGTTTGTATAAGATATGAACTGAAAGTTTTTAATTAGGTTGTTTAGGTTGAATTGAGAGAATAATTCATTCAAAATAATGGCAATTTCGATGTAATACGTTGTGTTGCCAGAAAATGATGTGCCGGAATAATATATTGAGTCGTATTTAAATAAATGTATCATAGAAGAGAAAGTTGATGAATTCTAAGGAATAACGGAGAAATACGATAAAGTTTTGTGCAATCGGGATTTTATTTTTTTTAATGAATCGACTGACATACGATGTAAATTTAGCGAAGTGGTACGTTTTAAATTTTGGAGTATAGAAAGTTGGGAAGTTCGGATGGTTTTACTTTTTCGATAGAATTGAATGATGGTGTTGCAGTAGAAGAGAAAGTGAATTGAAGGGTAAACTGTTTTATTCACAAACACAACAACTTCCTATCTACTTTTCAACTCAGAGAGGAGAAGAGGTTTTGAAACTGTTGAATTCAGTAGTATAAAATCTACATTCAGTTTAGAGTGACAGGAATACATCACACAGTAGGCAGTATAAGATGAACCGTGTCCCCAGGTTCAGCTGGTGGACGAGATAGAAGACAACAAGGGACAAATATGTCTTTTAACTTGTCAAATACAATTGAAACCTTAGACATAGATTATATACAAGTGCTTGAACAGCGCAAACATTTTAACCATGTCGAGGACAAATAAAAAGCAAAAAAATATGACATAATTTTGGTCTCTTATGTTCTCTCTCTCTAGTCATGTACAAGAACAGCATAATGCCAGCGTCTCCAATGGCGCCCCGTTCCCTAGGGCATAGGGTGTGATTTGAGATGGCGTCCCGTTCCCTAGGGCATAGGGTGTGATTTGAGATGGCGCCCCGTTCCCTAGGGCATAGGGTGTGATTTGAGACACAGCCCAATGGCGCCCCGTTCCCTAGGGTATAGGGGTGATTTGAGATGGCGCCCCGTTTCCCTAGGGCATAGGGTGTGATTTGAGATGGCGCCCGTTCCCTAGGTATAGGGTGTGATTTGAGAAGCATCCAATGGCGCCCCGTTCCCTAGGGCATAGGGTGTGATTTGAGATGGTGCCCCGTTCCCTAGGGCATAGGGTGTGATTTGAGACACAGACCAATGGGACCATAGTGTGTGAGTTGAGATGCAGCCATTGACCTCCTATATCTAGTCAATTAGTTCATTATGACACAGTACAGAACATTCATTATGACACAGTACAGAACATTCATTATGAGACAGGACAGAACATTCATTATGAGACAGTACAGAACATTCATTATGACACAGTACAGAACATTCATTATGAGACAGGACAGAACATTCATTATGAGACAGTACAGAACATTCATTATGAGACAGTACAGAACATTCATTATGAGACAGGACAGAACATTCATTATGAGACAGTACAGAAGGTTCATTATGAGACAGTACAGAACATTCATTATGACACAGTACAGAACCTTCATTATGAGACAGTACAGAACCTTCATTATGAGACAGTACAGAAGGTTCATTATGAGACAGTACAGAAGGTTCATTATGAGACAGGACAGAACCTTCATTATGAGACAGTACAGAACCTTCATTTCTAAATTTGTGTCTCAATTGGCACCCTATTCCCTAAGTAGTGCACTACCTTTGACTAGGGCCTATGGGGTAGTGCACCACATAGGAAAAGGGTAACATTTGGGATGCACAAATACATTTGTCCACATCAGTCAGTTTAGGCTGTTTATTATCTTCCTCTATTCGTTTTTCTCAGGAGGAACGACCTCCATCAGCAGCTGGAGGTGCATGGTGATTGGCCCTGCAGGGGAGGTGAGAGGTTAAAGGTCAGATTGGACCAATCAGGCTAATTAAAAGGTGAATAATAAATAAATAAACTTTAATCAAGGTGACATCAGCTCAATCACAGCATGATCTATAGGCTCTGTGACCTTCTGAGTTGAACTCCACAATGACTGGAATTATCTAAAGGGGAAGAACTCCACTACCGCTCACTGAGGAATAAAACATTTTGATACACAAAGACCCAAGTTGCAGAAGATAATAGTGTCTGCTTCCCAAATGGCACCCTATCCCCTATATTATAGTGCACTACCTTTCACCAGGGCCCATAGGGTAGTGCACTACACAGGGAATAAGGGGCCATTTTGGGACACAAGCCAGTGTTGTCTTCTAGTGCACTACAAAGGGAATAGGCGGCCATTTTGGGATAAAGGCTCTCTCTCAACACTCAAGTGTCTGAGCAGTGGGTAGTTACTCACTCATGACCCTGCGTGTCCAGCTGAACCTGCGGTGAACGAAGGGGAAGTAGAGCAGCAGACCGCTGAGGATGAAGATGGTACAGTACAGATACTCCAGCTCTGGCTTGTCTATGATCGGTGCTAGGACCAGGTAGCAGGACACTATCACCACCAGCACTGCTATGGGAATGGGACACTGTTGGGGGACAACCAGGACATAACCACCTGTCAGTCTCACAGGAGGGATCTGGGACAGTATTGCTCTAAAAACAGGTTTAAGTGAATCTGGGATTCAGAAAAACATCAAAGCGGTTACCACCCCATTTGTTGTGGTAACCAGCTGAGGGATGTGACTGGAGAAATGGAACCACTCTAAAATGTAGAGACAGAGCTATGGATGTAAGGACTGACCGTCCACGAGCTCAACATGATAGTTGTAACTATGTTCTTCCAATAGCCAAGAGATGAACAGGACGTGGATGTATGGCAATGTGAATCTAGTCTTACCTTGACGGGCCTCTTGAGTTCCTTCCTGGTGAAGCGCATGACGATGAGAGCGAGAGCTGTGAGGCCGTAGAAAGCCCACTGGGCGAAACTGAAGTAGTTGATCAGGGTGTTGATGTCTGCTGGGATAATGTAGAATACGGCCAGAATACCCTACAACAACAACAACAACAACAGGGTAAACTGAAGTAGTTGATCAGGGTGTTGATGTCTGCTGGGATAATGTAGAGTACGGCCAGAATACCCTACAACCACAACAACAACAACAAGGTAAACTGAAGTAGTTGATCAGGATGTTGATGTCTGCTGGGATAATGTAGAATACGGCCAGAATACCCTACAACCACAACAACAACAACAACAACAACAACAACAAGGTAAACTGAAGCAGCACATTTAAGGAACTTGAGAAAAAAAAACTTTATTTCTTGGTATTTCATTACTTTTCCTAAAAGTACAAACAGTTACATTTCATTTCATTTGGGTAATGTTCTAGGAACGTTCTCCAACTGGTTTGACATTGGTAATGTTCTAGGAACGTTCTCCAACTGGTTTGACATTGGTAATTGTTCTAGGAACGTTCTCCAACTGGTTTGACATTGGTAATGTTCTCAAATAGTTCAGAGAACATTCTTCTATGGGAATGTATGTATGTTTCATACATGTTTCAGTGAACAGTGAACAGTTGGGGCCATTTTCATCTTAAAATGTTTCCTGTGAACAAATTTAAGATGTATAAATTGATATTTCGGATTAGAGGTTTGACATTGGTAATGTTCTAGGAACGCTCTTCAACTGGTTTGACATTGGGAATGTTCTCAAATAGTTCAGAGAACATTCTTCTATGGGAATGTATGTATGTTTACATGATGTCAAGGTCATATTTTTGCATTTTCTGTTCCAGGTAAAAGGTTGTTCAGATTCATTTAGATCTGTGGACCATACTTTTTTAATGGCTCAGAATATGAGCATTCCAGGAGATGTTTATATAGAAAGATACACTCTAACCCTGTATAGCCGCTAGCTCAGAATATGGCTATATATACACACTCTAACCCTGTATAGCCGCTAGCTCAGAATATGGCTATATATACACTCTAACCCTGTATAGCCGCTAGCTCAGAATATGGCTATATATACACTCTAACCCTATATAGCCGCTAGCTCAGAATATGGCTATATATACACTCTAACCCCGTATAGCCGCTAGCTCAGAATATGGCTATATATACACTCTAACCCTGTATAGCCGCTAGCTCAGAATATGGCTATATATACACTCTAACCCTGTATAGCCGCTAGCTCAGAATATGGCTATATATACACTCTAACCCTGTATAGCCGCTAGCTCAGAATATGAGCATTCCAAGAGTTGTTTATATAGAAAGATCAGTCCTTTCAGGAGCCCAGGAAATGTATTTATAAATCCCATCATAGGATGGTTCGGTAGTTGCATTTCCCAAGAGACTCCAGAGGCCAGCTGACCTAAGATGTAAACACAGAAAAACAGATTAATGGTAATGTACGTGTATCTTTGAGCCTGGTAATGTACGTGTATCTTTGAGCCAGGTAATGTACATGTGTCTTTGAGCCTGGTAATGTATATGTGTCTTTGAGCCTGGTAATGTACATGTGTCTTTGAGCCTGGTAATGTACATCTGT
The DNA here is from genome assembly GCF_034236695.1 of Oncorhynchus nerka. Classification (NCBI taxonomy): domain Eukaryota; kingdom Metazoa; phylum Chordata; class Actinopteri; order Salmoniformes; family Salmonidae; genus Oncorhynchus; species Oncorhynchus nerka. The sequence continues at coordinate 108,677,131 of NC_088422.1, forward strand.
CTTTGAGCCTGGTAATGTATATGTGTCTTTGAGCCTGGTAATGTACATGTGTCTTTGAGCCTGGTAATGTACATGTGTCTTTGAGCCTGGTAATGTATATGTGTCTTTGAGCCTGGTAATGTATATGTGTCTTTGAGCCTGGTAATGTATATGTGTCTTTGAGCCTGGTAATGTATGTGTCTTTGAGCCTGGTAATGTATATGTGTCTTTGAGCCTGGTAATGTACATGTGTCTTTGAGGCTGGTAATGTACATGTGTCTTTGAGCCTGGTCATGTACATAGACCACTGGGGGGAAGTAATGTATAAAGTGATGGGTCAGGTTATAGGTTAGGCCACTGGAGGGCAATAATGTATAAAGTGATGGGTCAGGTTATAGGTTAGGCCACTGGGGGGCAGTAATGTATAAAGTGATGGGTCAGGTTATAGGTTAGACCACTGGGGGGCAGTAATGTATAAAGTGATGGGTCAGGTTATAGGTTAGTCCCCTGGGGGGCAGTAATGTAGAAAGTGATGGGTCAGGTTATAGGTTAGACCACTGGGGGGCCAGTAATGTATAAAGTGATGGGTCAGGTTATAGGTTAGACCACTGAGGGGCAGTAATGTATAAAGTGATGGGTCAGGTTATAGGTTAGGCCACTGGGGGGCAGTAATGTATAAAGTGATGGGTCAGGTTATAGGTTAGGCCACTGGGGGGCATAATGTATAAAGTGATGGGTCAGGTTATATGTTAGTCCACTGGGGGGCAGTAATGTAATGTATAAAGTGATGGGTCAGGTTATAGGTTAGGTCACTGGGGGGCAGTAATGTATAAAGTGATGGGTCAGGTTATAGGTTAGACCACTGGGGGGCAGTAATGTATAAAGTGATGGGTCAGGTTATAGGTTAGGTCACTGGGGGCAGTAATGTATAAAGTGATGGGTCAGGTTATAGGTTAGGTCACTGGGGTAATGTAATGTATAAAGTGATGGGTCAGGTTATAGGTTAGACCACTGGGGGCAGTAATGTATAAAGTGATGGGTCAGGTTATAGATTAGACCACTGGGGGGCAGTAATGTATAAAGTGATGGGTCAGGTTATAGGTTAGGTCACTGGGGCCAGTAATGTAATGTATAAAGTGATGGGTCAGGTTATAGATTAGACCACTGGGGGGGGGCAGTAATGTATAAAGTGATGGGTCAGGTTATAGGTTAGGCCACTGGGGGGCAGTAATGTATAAAGTGATGGGTCAGGTTATAGGTTAGACCACTGGGGGGCAGTAATGTATAAAGTGATGGGTCAGGTTATAGATTAGACCACTGGGGGGCAGTAATGTATAAAGTGATGGGTCAGGTTATAGGTTAGACCACTGGGGGGCAGTAATGTATAAAGTGATGGGTCAGGTTATAGGTTAGGTCACTGGGGCCAGTAATGTAATGTATAAAGTGATGGGTCAGGTTATAGGCCCATTATTCTTTTTATAATTCTGCAAGCTCTGTCAAGTTGGTTGTTGATCATTGCTATAATATATAATGTAATTTATCACACTTTTATCCAAAGCGACTTATTCATGCAGACATTTTATGTGTGTTTCTTCCTGGGAATTAAACCTACTGTCTTTGCACTGCAAGCACCCTGCTCTACCAACTGATGTGCAGAGATTCTCAACACGATTTAAGTCCAAACTGTAACTAGGCCACTCAGGAACATTCAAAGTCTTCTTGTTAACAACATCTTAAGGGTCCGCCCCTTTTTTTCATTTTTTGCCTAAAATCACATTCCCAAATCTAACTGCCTGTAACTCAGGCCTTGAAGCAAGTATATGCATATTCTTGGTACCATTTGAAAGGAAACACTTTGAAGTTTATGTAAATGTGAAAGGAATGTAGGAGAATATAACACAATGTATGTATAATATAGGAGAATGTAGGAGATGTACCATCATCTTGGAAATGCAAGAGAAAAGCCATAATGAATTATTCCAGCCCAGCTGCAATTTAGATTTTGGCCACTAGTTGGCAGCAGTGTGTGTGCAAAGTCAGACTGATCAAATGAACCTTTGCATTTCTGTTCAAAATTTGTCCTGGCAAATTTTCTTGTTACTTACAACCTCGTGCTAATCACATTAGCCTACGTTAGCTCACCCGCCCCCTGAAAGGGTAAACGATCCCAAAGTTCTTAAGCATCTCCAGTGTATATTTGGCCTTGTGTTTTTGGTTATTGACCTGCTGAAAGGTGAATTTGTCTCCCAGTGTTTGTTGGAAAGCAGACTGAACCAGGTCACCACTATGCTGGAAAATATGAAGACTGGTGCTCAGTCATGTGACGTGTTCAATTTACCCCAAACATAACGCTTTGTATTCAGGACAAAAAGTTAAGTTCTTAGCCACATTTTTTCAGTTTTACTTTAGTGCCTTATTGCAAACAGGATGCATGTTTAGGAATATTTTTTCTGTACAGGCGTCCTTGTTTTCAATGACATTTAGGTTAGTTTTGTGCAGTAACTGTAATGTTGTTGTTAAACTCTGTAACTGTTTTAAAGTCACCATTGGCCTCATGGTGAAATCCCTGAGCGGTTTCCTTCCTCTCCGGCCACTGAGTTAGGAAGGACGCCTGTATCTTTGTAGTGACTGGTTCCATACATAGTTTGACAGACTAAAGGACTGTAACAGAATTGTTCTAGTTTTTGTCTGGATGAAGTGAAGATGGATTACTGGGCTGAACACGCTAACAATAAGTGACTATTTGGACCATAAATGATGGACTTTATGGAACTTTATGGAACAAATCAGTCATTTATTGTCGAACTGGGATTCCTGGGAGTGCCTTCTGATGAAGATCATCAAAGGTAAGTGAAAATTTATGGTGTTATTTCTAACTTTGTTGACTCCAAAATGGCGGATATTCCTCTGGTTGTTTTGGGTTCTGAGCGCCGTTCTCAGATTATGCTTTTTCCGTAAAGTATTTTTGAAAGATTTCAAAATAAGAGGTTCACCAATTTGTACTATTTTGTGTGTATGTCCATTACATGAAATCCAAATAAAAATATATTTAAATTAGAGGTTGTAATGCAACAAAATAGGAAAAAAATCACCAAGTGTGATGAATACTTTTGCACTGTATCTCAGACTTACATTGAAGATGAGGGCAGGGGAAGGAGTGTAACGCTTCAGACTGATATAGGACAATATCTTTACCATGTGACCCTCTCTTCCTGCCACATAGGTCAACCTGAGGTGGGACAGAGCACAAACATGTCAGTTCAACATAATATTGGCAATATGTTGAACCTGAATTTGGTTTTCTTTCTTTTCACCATTTTTAACTCTGCTTGTGCTCTGTTCTTTTATAAAAGCAGATTCAATCTGTTAAACACTTTGTGACAACTGCTGATATAAAAAGGGTTTTATAAAATACATTTGTTTTGAGTAAATTTGATTAGCAAAAACAATGTCTTCCTGAAGTTGTCCCTTTACCTGCCGGCTGTGAAGCAGCTCCCATTGGCCGCTCCGAAGGTGGAGAAGACGACAAACACAGGGACTACCCACGACAGGGGGTACAGCACTCTGTCACCAAAAGTCTAAGGGGCAGAAGACGACAAACACAGGGACCACCCACGACAGGGGGTACAGCACTCTGTCACCAAAAGTCTAAGGGGCAGAAGAAGACAAACACAGGGACTACCCACGACAAGGGGTACAGCACTCTGTCACCAAAAGTCTAAGGGGCAGAAGACGACAAACACAGGGACTACCCACGACAGGGGGTACAGCACTCTGTCCCCAAAAGTCTAAGGGGCAGATGATGACAAACACAGGGACTACCCACGACAGGGGGTACAGCACTCTGTCACCAAAAGTCTAAGGGGCAGAAGACGACAAACACAGGGACTACCCACGACAGGGGGTACAGCACTCTGTCACCAAAAGTCTAAGGGGCAGAAGACGACAAACACAGGGACTACCCACGACAGGGGGTACAGCACTCTGTCACCAAAAGTCTACGGGGCAGAAGACGACAAACACAGGGACTACCCACGACAGGGGTACAGCACTCTGTCACCAAAAGTCTACGGGGCAGAAGACGACAAACACAGGGACTACCCACGACAGGGGGTACAGCACTCTGTCACCAAAAGTCTAAGGGGCAGAAGACGACAAACACAGGGACTACCCACGACAGGGGGTACAGCACTCTGTCACCAAAAGTCTAAGGGGCAGAAGACGACAAACACAGGGACTACCCACGACAGGGGGTACAGCACTCTGTCACCAAAAGTCTAAGGGGCACAAACAAGTCCCTCCGAGGAGACGGCGGGGGGGGGGGAACAATAAATCAAATGTAATTGTTTGTTGTTGAAAGAATGCTTCTTGTTTTTGCTAAGGGAGATATGATGAGCCACACCAATGGCTTCCTCTGTCTCCACCCCTCTCTATCTCCATGACGACCCTCTTACCACAGCAACAGCGGGAGACTGTAGTAGTTCCGTAGCGGTCATGGCGCTGAAGTAGGCAATGTTGACCAGCACATAGCACACAGACACCAAGGGAATACCAATGATAATGGCCAGGGGAAGGTTTCTGTTAGAGAGAGAGAGAGAGAGAGATATAGAGAGAGAGACAGAGAAATTTAGAGAGACAGAGAGTTAGTGTGAGATAGAGAGAGAAATATATAGAGAAAGAGACATATAGAGAGATAGAGAGATTTAGAGAGACAGAGAGTTAGTGTGAGATAAAGAGAGAGAGAGAGACATATAGAGAGATAGAGAGAGAGAGAGATATATATAGAGAGTGTTAGTGTGAGATATAGAGAGAGTGTTATTGTGAGATATATATAGAGAGAGAGATATATATATATAGAGAGATATAGAGAGATTTAGAGAGACAGAGAGTTAGTGATAGAGAGAATACAACCAACACATGTTACACAGAGACCAGTGTTAGTGGATTATGTAGCACACAGATAGAGAGAGAGACAGAGAGTTGATTAAACTCTTGTTGTCTCCCTAACAGGAAAGGAGGTGGCGTGTGAATGCCAAGGGAACCCAGACTTCCCCGAAAATCAGACCAATAAAACAAATACAATCATTAAAACAATTTATCTGTGGCTGAATCAATTGAGATGGCTGAATCAATTGAGATGGCTGAATCAATTGAAGTGGCTGAATCAATTGAAGTGGCTGAATCAATTGAAGTGGCTGAATCAATTGAAGTGGCTGAGAAGTGGCTGAATCAATTGAAGTGGCTGAATCAATTGAAGTGGCTGAATCAATTGAGATGGCTGAAACAATTGAGATGGCTGAATCAATTGAGATGGCTGAATCAATTGAGATGGCTGAAACAATTGAGATGGCTGAATCAATTGAGATGGCTGAATCAATTGAGATGGCTGAATCAATTGAGATGGCTGAATTAATTGAAGTGGCTGAGAAGTGGCTGAATCAATTGAAGTGGCTGAATCAATTGAGATGGCTGAATCAATTGAGATGGCTGAATCAATTGAGATGGCTGAATCAATTGAAGTGGCTGAATTAATTTTTAAGTGGCTGAATCAATTCTTAAGTGGCTGAATCAAACATTCTCAGAACCTCAAGTGGCTGAATCTATCTCATCAGAGAAATCATAAGAGCGAGGGAAACAGCGCCCCTCTGTCTCAGTATGTGTAGCAGATGTATCTGATGCTGTCTGGCCAAAATGAGTATGACATGTGGTAACATGCAGAAGCATTTGATTGGTTGATGCCAGCGAGCATTTGACTTCCTTTGATATTTTTTAAATAAAATAATTAACCAATCAGCATTGAGATGAGCTCAACTGTGGAGAGTCCTGGTGCAGCAAACCACCCCACAAGGGAGGCCACTTTGGATTTGGCTTCACACCAATCAAATCACATCCTAGGCAAAACGTCATCATTGTCAGAAAAACTTGTCCGTGGTCTGCTTGTGTTGATGGTCTGCTTGTGTTGATGTCCTGCAGTAGCTAGCTTGTGTTGATGTCAGTAACTAGCTTGTGTTGATGTCCTGCAGCTAGCTTGTGTTGATGTCCTGCAGTAACTAGCTTGTGTTGATGTCCTGCAGTAACTAGCTTGTGTTGATGTCCTGCAGTGCTTGTGTTGATGTAGCTAGCTTGTGTTGATGTCCTGCAGTAGCTAGCTTGTGTTGATGTCCTGCAGTAACTAGCTTGTGTTGATGTCCTGCAGTAGCTAGCTTGTGTTGATGTCCTGCAGTAGCTAGCTTGTGTTGATGTCCTGCAGTAGCTAGCTTGTGTTGATGTCCTGCAGTAACTAGCTTGTGTTGATGTCCTGCAGTAGCTAGCTAGCTAAATCAGCCCTTTCCTAAACCATGGATAGATGGACACGGAGATTTGGACTTCTCTGTACAGGCCAAAGATGATAACAGCGATTCTGATCAAGCCATAAATTCACAGGTTGTGCCACTGGCCTGAGACGATGTTCAATATGTAGCCTAGATATAGTAGGCTCACGTTAACTAGCTAAATAACGTAGCTGGTTCGTTGTTGCCCAGCGAGGAAGCTAGTCTAGTAAGTTATTTAGCCAGGTAGCCTAGATATAGTAGGCTCATGTTAACTAGCTAAATAACGTAGCTGGTTCGTTGTTGCCCAGCGAGGAAGCTAGTCTAGTAAGTTATTTAGCCAGGTAGCCTAGTCTACAAACTAAAAGTGTGTACTTTCTGACAGAGTCATAGACTGTATTGCGAACATGACAGAGAGGAGGATGGCATTGGTGTTCAACTGTCTACAAATAGGGTGAGTCAACAAGTTTTTTTCTACTTGAACACACACACAAGAACTATGGATAGTCACATGATATTTAGCTATGTTGATTGTATTAATTTGTTTAATGGCTTTTAAACTGGCTTGGCTTCCTCAGTGATATTACCCACGCTTGGCTTCCCAGTGATATTACCCACGCTTGGCTTCCCCAGTGATATTACCCACGCTTGGCTTCCCAGTGATATTACCCACGCTTGGCTTCCCAGTGATATTACCCACGCTTGGCTTCCTCAGTGATATTACCCACTCTTGGCTTCCCCAGTGATATTACCCACGCTTGGCTTCCCAGTGATATTACCCACACTTGGCTTCCCAGTGATATTACCCACGCTTGGCTTCCTCAGTGATATTACCCACGCTTGGCTTCCCCAGTGATATTACCCACGCTTGGCTTCCCCAGTGATATTACCCACGCTTGGCTTCCCCAGTGATATTACCCACGCTTGGCTTCCTCAGTGATATTACCCACGCTTGGCTTCCCCAGTGATATTGCCCACGCTTGGCTTCCCCAGTGATATTACCCACGCTTGGCTTCCTCAGTGATATTACCCACGCTTGGCTTCCTCAGTGATATTACCCACGCTTGGCTTTCCCAGTGATATTACCCACACTTGGCTTCCTCAGTGATATTACCCACGCTTGGCTTCCTCAGTGATATTACCCACGCTTGGCTTCCCCAGTGATATTACCCACACTTGGCTTCCCCAGTGATATTACCCACGCTGGCTTCCCCAGTGATATTACCCACGCTTGGCTTCCCAGTGATATTACCCACGCTTGGCTTCCCCAGTGATATTACCCACGCTTGGCTTCCTCAGTGATATTACCCACGCTGGCTTCCTCAGTGATATTACCCACGCTTGGCTTCCCAGTGATATTACCCACGCTTGGCTTCCTCAGTGATATTACCCACGCTTGGCTTCCCCAGTGATATTACCCACGCTTGGCTTCCTCAGTGATATTACCCACGCTTGGCTTCCTCAGTGATATTACCCACGCTTGGCTTCCCCAGTGATATTACCCACGCTTGGCTTCCCCAGTGATATTACCCACGCTTGGCTTCCTCAGTGATATTACCCACGCTTGGCTTCCCCAGTGATATTACCCACGCTTGGCTTCCCCAGTGATATTACCCACGCTTGGCTTCCCCAGTGATATTACCCACGCTTGGCTTCCCCAGTGATATTACCCACGCTTGGCTTCCTCAGTGATATTACCCACGCTTGGCTTCCTCAGTGATATTACCCACGCTTGGCTTCCTCAGTGATATTACCCACGCTTGGCTTCCCCAGTGATATTACCCACACTTGGCTTCCTCAGTGATATTACCCACGCTTGGCTTCCTCAGTGATATTACCCACGATTGGCTTCCCCAGTGATATTACCCACGCTTGGCTTCCCCAGTGATATTACCCACACTTGGCTTCCCCAGTGATATTACCCACGCTTGGCTTCCCCAGTGATATTACCCACGCTTGGCTTCCCCAGTGATATTACCCACGCTTGGCTTCCCCAGTGATATTACCCACGCTTGGCTTCCTCAGTGATATTACCCACGCTTGGCTTCCTCAGTGATATTACCCACGCTTGGCTTACCCCCCAGTGATATTACCCACGCTGGCTTCCCAGTGATATTACCCACGCTGGCTTCCTCAGTGATATTACCCACGCTTGGCTTCCCCAGTGATATTACCCACGCTTGGCTTCCCCAGTGATATTACCCACGCTTGGCTTCCCCAGTGATATTACCCACGCTTGGCTTCCTCAGTGATATTACCCACGCTTGGCTTCCTCAGTGATATTACCCACGCTTGGCTTCCTCAGTGATATTACCCACGCTTGGCTTCCCAGTGATATTACCCACGCTTGGCTTCCCAGTGATATTACCCACACTTGGCTTCCTCAGTGATATTACCCACGCTTGGCTTCCCAGTGATATTACCCACGCTTGGCTTCCCCAGTGATATTACCCACGCTTGGCTTCCCAGTGATATTACCCACGCTTGGCTTCCCCAGTGATATTACCCACGCTTGGCTTCCCCAGTGATATTACCCACGCTTGGCTTCCCCAGTGATATTACCCACGCTTGGCTTCCTCAGTGATATTACCCACGCTTGGCTTCCTCAGTGATATTACCCACGCTTGGCTTCCCAGTGATATTACCCACGCTTGGCTTCCTCAGTGATATTACCCACGCTTGGCTTCCCCAGTGATATTACCCACGCTGGCTTCCTCAGTGATATTACCCACGCTTGGCTTCCTCAGTGATATTACCCACGCTTGGCTTCCCCAGTGATATTACCCACGCTTGGCTTTCCCAGTGATATTACCCACGCTTGGCTTCCTCAGTGATATTACCCACGCTTGGCTTCCCCAGTGATATTACCCACGCTACCCACGCTTGGCTTCCCAGTGATATTACCCACGCTTGGCTTCCCAGTGATATTACCCACGCTTGGCTTCCCAGTGATATTACCCACGCTTGGCTTCCTCAGTGATATTACCCACGCTTGGCTTCCTCAGTGATATTACCCACGCTTGGCTTCCCAGTGATATTACCCACGCTGGCTTCCCAGTGATATTACCCACACTTGGCTTCCTCAGTGATATTACCCACGCTTGGCTTCCTCAGTGATATTACCCACGATTGGCTTCCCCAGTGATATTACCCACGCTTGGCTTCCTCAGTGATATTACCCACGATTGGCTTCCTCAGTGATATTACCCACACTTGGCTTCCTCAGTGATATTACCCACGCTTGGCTTCCTCAGTGATATTACCCACACTTGGCTTCCCCAGTGATATTACCCACGCCTGGCTTCCTCAGTGCTATCAACCACGCTTGGCTTCCTCAGTGCTATTACCCACGCCTGGCTTCCTCAGTGATATTACCCACACTTGGCTTCCTCAGTGCTATTAACCACACTTGGCTTCCGCAGTGATATTACCCACACTTGGCTTCCCCAGTGATATTACCCACACTTGGCTTCCTCAGTGATATTACCCACGCTTGGCTTCCTCAGTGATATTACCCACGCTTGGCTTCCTCAGTGATATTACTTACCCACGCTTAGCTTCCTCAGTGATATTACTTACCCACGCTTGGCTTCCTCAGTGATATTATCCACACTTGGCTTCCCCAGTGATATTACCCACACCTGGCTTCCCCAGTGATATTACCCACACTTGGCTTCCCCAGTGATATTACCCACACTTGGCTTCCTCAGTGATATTACATACGCTTGGCTTCCCCAGTGATATTACCCACGCTTGGCTTCCCCAGTGATATTACCCACACTTGGCTTCCTCAGTGATATTACATACGCTTGGCTTCCCCAGTGATATTACCCACGCTTGGCTTCCTCAGTGATATTACCCACGCTTGGCTTCCTCAGTGATATTACCCACGCTTGGCTTCCCCAGTGATATTACCCACGCTTGGCTTCCCCAGTGATATTACCCACGCTTGGCTTCCCAGTGATATTACCCACGCTGGCTTCCCCAGTGATATTACCCACGCTTGGCTTCCTCAGTGATATTACCCACGCTGGCTTCCTCAGTGATATATTACCCACGCTTGGCTTCCCAGTGATATTACCCACACTTGGCTTCCCCAGTGATATTACCCACGCTTGGCTTCCCAGTGATATTACCCACGATTGGCTTCCCAGTGATATTACCCACGCTTGGCTTCCCCAGTGATATTACCCACACTTGGCTTCCCCAGTGATATTACCCACGCTTGGCTTCCCAGTGATATTACCCACGCTTGGCTTCCCCAGTGATATTACCCACGCTTGGCTTCCCAGTGATATTACCCACGCTTGGCTTCCTCAGTGATATTACCCACGCTTGGCTTCCTCAGTGATATTACCCACGCTGGCTTCCCAGTGATATTACCCACGCTTGGCTTCCTCAGTGATATTACCCACGCTTGGCTTCCCAGTGATATTACCCACGCTTGGCTTCCCAGTGATATTACCCACGCTGGCTTCCTCAGTGATATTACCCACGCTTGGCTTCCCAGTGATATTACCCACGCTTGGCTTCCCAGTGATATTACCCACGCTTGGCTTCCTCAGTGATATTACCCACGCTTGGCTTCCCCAGTGATATTACCCACGCTTGGCTTCCCCAGTGATATTACCCACGCTTGGCTTCCCCAGTGATATTACCCACGCTTGGCTTCCCCAGTGATATTACCCACGCTTGGCTTCCTCAGTGATATTACCCACGCTTGGCTTCCTCAGTGATATTACCCACGCTTGGCTTCCTCAGTGATATTACCCACGCTTGGCTTCCCCAGTGATATTACCCACACTTGGCTTCCTCAGTGATATTACCCACGCTTGGCTTCCTCAGTGATATTACCCACGATTGGCTTCCCCAGTGATATTACCCACGCTTGGCTTCCTCAGTGATATTACCCACGATTGGCTTCCTCAGTGATATTACCCACACTTGGCTTCCTCAGTGATATTACCCACGCTTGGCTTCCTCAGTGATATTACCCACACTTGGCTTCCCCAGTGATATTACCCACGCCTGGCTTCCTCAGTGCTATCAACCACGCTTGGCTTCCTCAGTGCTATTACCCACGCCTGGCTTCCTCAGTGATATTACCCACACTTGGCTTCCTCAGTGCTATTAACCACACTTGGCTTCCGCAGTGATATTACCCACACTTGGCTTCCCCAGTGATATTACCCACACTTGGCTTCCTCAGTGATATTACCCACGCTTGGCTTCCTCAGTGATATTACCCACGCTTGGCTTCCTCAGTGATATTACTTACCCACGCTTAGCTTCCTCAGTGATATTACTTACCCACGCTTGGCTTCCTCAGTGATATTATCCACACTTGGCTTCCCCAGTGATATTACCCACACCTGGCTTCCCCAGTGATATTACCCACACTTGGCTTCCCCAGTGATATTACCCACACTTGGCTTCCTCAGTGATATTACATACGCTTGGCTTCCCCAGTGATATTACCCACGCTTGGCTTCCTCAGTGATATTACCCACGCTTGGCTTCCTCAGTGATATTACCCACGCTTGGCTTCCTCAGTGATATTACCCACGCTTGGCTTCCCCAGTGATATTACCCACACTTGGCTTCCTCAGTGATATTACCCACGCTTGGCTTCCTCAGTGATATTACCCACGATTGGCTTCCCCAGTGATATTACCCACGCTTGGCTTCCTCAGTGATATTACCCACGATTGGCTTCCTCAGTGATATTACCCACACTTGGCTTCCTCAGTGATATTACCCACGCTTGGCTTCCTCAGTGATATTACCCACACTTGGCTTCCCCAGTGATATTACCCACGCCTGGCTTCCTCAGTGCTATCAACCACGCTTGGCTTCCTCAGTGCTATTACCCACGCCTGGCTTCCTCAGTGATATTACCCACACTTGGCTTCCTCAGTGCTATTAACCACACTTGGCTTCCGCAGTGATATTACCCACACTTGGCTTCCCCAGTGATATTACCCACACTTGGCTTCCTCAGTGATATTACCCACGCTTGGCTTCCTCAGTGATATTACCCACGCTTGGCTTCCTCAGTGATATTACTTACCCACGCTTAGCTTCCTCAGTGATATTACTTACCCACGCTTGGCTTCCTCAGTGATATTATCCACACTTGGCTTCCCCAGTGATATTACCCACACCTGGCTTCCCCAGTGATATTACCCACACTTGGCTTCCCCAGTGATATTACCCACACTTGGCTTCCTCAGTGATATTACATACGCTTGGCTTCCCCAGTGATATTACCCACGCTTGGCTTCCCCAGTGATATTACCCACACTTGGCTTCCTCAGTGATATTACATACGCTTGGCTTCCCCAGTGATATTACCCACGCTTGGCTTCCTCAGTGATATTACCCACGCTTGGCTTCCTCAGTGATATTACCCACACTTGGCTTCCCCAGTGATATTACCCACGCCTGGCTTCCTCAGTGCTATTACCCACGCTTGGCTTCCTCAGTGCTATTACCCACGCCTGGCTTCCTCAGTGATATTACCCACACTTGGCTTCCTCAGTGCTATTAACCACACTTGGTTTCCCCAGTGATATTACCCACACTTGGCTTCCCCAGTGATATTACCCACACTTGGCTTCCTCAGTGATATTACCCACGCTTGGCTTCCTCAGTGATATTACCCACGCTTGGCTTCCTCAGTGATATTACTTACCCACGCTTAGCTTCCTCAGTGATATTACTTACCCACGCTTGGCTTCCTCAGTGATATTATCCACACTTGGCTTCCCCAGTGATATTACCCACACTTGGCTTCCCCAGTGATATTACCCACACTTGGCTTCCCCAGTGATATTACCCACACTTGGCTTCCTCAGTGATATTACATACGCTTGGCTTCCCAGTGATATTACCCACGCTTGGCTTCCCCAGTGATATTACCCACACTTGGCTTCCTCAGTGATATTACATACGCTTGGCTTCCCCAGTGATATTACCCACGCTTGGCTTCCTCAGTGATATTACCCACGCTTGGCTTCCCCAGTGATATTAACCACACTTGGCTTCCCCAGTGATATTACCCACACTTGGCTTCCTCAGTGATATTACATACGCTTGGCTTCCCCAGTGATATTACCCACGCTTGGCTTCCCCAGTGATATTACCCACACTTGGCTTCCTCAGTGATATTACATACGCTTGGCTTCCCCAGTGATATTACCCACGCTTGGCTTCCTCAGTGATATTACCCACGCTTGGCTTCCTCAGTGATATTACCCACACTTGGCTTCCCCAGTGATATTACCCACACTTGGCTTCCTCAGTGATATTACCCACGCACTGCTACTAGTGAGCAGTATATGATGCACTCACTGCACTGGTAGTCACTTTGGAATCTCTGATGAATGACAGTGGAAATCCAGTCTAAATAAGCTGCATCCCAAATGGCACCCTGTTCCTTACATAGTGCACTACTGTTTACCAGGGCCCATCGTGGACGCACCCTAAATGTCAGCTGTATGGACACTCACCTATATGGGTTTTCCAGCTCCTCTGTTATAAAGTTCAGCTGATTCCTGAGAGACAACACGTGTTTATAGAACCACGTATAAACAGGTTGGGTTGACATTCAAAACAGAAATCTCAAAACCATAAAACTGTTTTATTGAGGAAGTGATAAGAACAGAGAGATAGGATACATCCCCAATGGTACCCGACCCCCTACTTAGTGGACTACTTTAGGCTAGAGCGCTATGGGCCCTGACTAGAGCACTATGGGCCCCCCTGACTAGAGCGCTATGGGCCCTGACTAGAGCACTATGGGCCCCCCTGACTAGAGCGCTATGGGCCCTGACTAGAGCGCTACGGTACCCCCATGACTAGAGCGCTATGGGCCCCCCTGACTAGAGCATTACGGGCCCCCCTGACTAGAGCACTATGGCCCCCCCTGACTAGAACGCTATGGCCCCCCCTGACTAGAACGCTACAGGCCCCCCTGACTAGAGCGCTATGGGCCCTGACTAGAGCACTATGGGCCCTGACTAGAGCGTCACGGGCCCCCCTGACTAGAGCACTATGGGCCCCCTGACTAGAGCGCAATGGGCCCCCTGACTAGAGCACAATGGGCCCCCCTGACTAGAGCACTATGGCCCCCCTGACTAGAACGCTACGGGCCCCCCTGACTAGAGCACCACAGGCCCCCCTGACTAGAGCACTATGGGCCCCCCTGACTAGAGAACCACAGGCCCCCCTGACTCGAGCACTATGGGCCCTGACGAGAGAGCCATGGGCACCCCTGACTAGAGAGCCATGGGCACCCCTGACTAGAGCGCTATGGGCCCCCCTGACTAGAGCACTATGGGCCCTGACTAGAGAGCCATGGGCACCCCTGACTAGAGCGCTATGGGCCCCCCTGACTAGAGCGCTATGGGCCCCCCTGACTAGAGCGCTATGGGCCCCCCTGACTAGAGCGCTACGGGCCCTGACTAGAACACTACGGGCCCTGACTAGAGCGCTACGAGCCCTGACTAGAGCGCTACGAGCCCTGACTAGAGCGCTACGAGCCCTGACTAGAGCGCTACGAGCCCTGACTAGAGTGCTACGGGCCCTGACTAGAGCGCTACGAGCCCTGACTAGAGTGCTACGGGCCCTGGTCAAAAGTATTGACCTATTTAGGAAGTAGGGTGCCATTTGGGATGCAGTTGTAGTCTTACCACCCATCGTAGGCCCAGAGCCCGTTGTAAAACGCCAGTCCAATGGATCCAAAGGAGGTTGAGGCTCCTTCAAATGGGTTGGACAGATTCTCAGTGTTTCCTGGACACAAACGTGACAGTATATACATTTTAATATTCATACTTCTGACCAGGGCCCATAGGGTGTACCCAAAAGTAGTACACTACACAGTGATATTGGAAACTTCTGCATGATAATACAGGGTGGGTACTGGAATAAATGGAAAGGTTTTCATCCCAAATGGTACCCTATTCTATACAGAAGTGTCCTACTTTTGACCAGGATCCATAGGGCTCTGAGGGATAAATACTGGGCGGCAGGATAGCCTAGCTATTAGAGTGTTGGACTAGTAACCGAAAGGTTGCAAGATCGAATCCCCAAGCTGACAAGGTAAAAACATGTTGTTCTGCCCCTGAACAAGGCAGCTAACCCACTGTTCCTAAGCCGTCATTGAAAATAAGAATTTGTTCTTAACTGACTTACCTAGTTAAATAAAGGCAAAATACAATTAAAATCAATATACGGCTCTGAGGGATCCATAGGGCTCTGAGGGATGTCTGGGTTCTAGGGGATCTTACAGGGCTCTGAGGGATCCATAGGGCTCTGAGGGATGTCTGGGTTCTAGGGGATCTTACAGGGCTCTGAGGGATCCATAGGGCTCTGAGGGATGTCTGGGTTCTAGGGGATCTTACAGGGCTCTGAGGGATCCATAGGGCTCTGAGGGATGTCTGGGTTCTAGGGGATCTTACAGGGCTCTGAGGGATCCATAGGGCTCTGAGGGATGTCTGGGTTCTAGGGGATCTTACAGGGCTCTGGGGGATCTATAGGGCTCTGAGGGATGTCTGGGTTCTAGGGGATCTTACAGGGCTCTAAGGGATCTACAGTATAGGGCTCTGAGGGTTCTATAGCAATCTGAGGGCTCTGATACATCTGAGGGATCTATAGGGCTATGGGCGATCCGTAGGGCTCTGGGGGATCTGAGGCATTTATAGAGCTCTGATGGATCTATTGGGCTCTAATGGATCTATAGGGCTCAGAGATCTGAGGAAAGTATAGGCCTCTGAGGGATGTATAGGGGTCCGTAGGGCTCTTAGGGGATCTATAGGGCTCAGAGATCTGAGGGATCTGTTGGGCTCTGGGGGACCTGTTGGGCTCTGGGGGATCCGTTGGGCTCTGTCTGACTTTCTGCTCTGGGGGATCCCGTGGACCTATAGGGATCTGTCGGGCTCAGAAATCGGAGGAATTTTTAGGGCTCTGATGAATCTATAAGGCTCTGATGGATCTATAGGGCTCTGATATCTGAGGGATGTATAGGGCTCTGTGGGATCCGTAGCGCTCTGGGGGAGTCGTAGGGCTCTGATGGATCTGTAGGGCCCGGGGGGATCTACAGTATAGGGCTCTGGGGGATCTACAGTATAGGGCTCTAGGGGATCTACAGTGTAGGTCACTGGGGGATCTACAGTGTAGGGCTCTAGGGGATCTACAGTGTAGGTCACTGGGGGATCTACAGCGTAGGGCTCTGGGGGATCTACAGTGTAGGGCTCTGGGTGGAGGGGATCTACAGCGTAGTGCTCTGGGGGGTCTACAGCATATGGCTCTGGGGGATCTACAGTATAGGGCTCTGGGGGGGAGGGGGATCTACAGCGTAGGGCTCTGGGGGGTCTACAGCATATGGCTCTGGGGGATCTACAGTGTAGAGCTCAAATGGATCTGTCAGGATCAGATGGATCTGTCGGGCTCAGATGGATCTGTCGGGCTCAGATGGATCTGTCGGGCTCAGATGGATCTGTCAGGCTCTGAGGGATCTGTCGGGCTCTGAGGGATCTGTCGGGCTCTGAGGGATCTATCGGTCCCTGGGGGATCCATAGGGCTCTGGGGGATCCATAGGGCTCTGGGGGATCCAAAAATTATGCAGAAAAATTAATCCATGTTTTTGTCACTTCTAGGTTAGACTACTGCAATGCTCTATTTTCTGGCTACCCGGATAAAGCACTAAATAAACTTCAGTTAGTGCTAAATACGGCTGCTAGAATCCTGACTAGAACCCAAAATTTGATCATATTACTCCAGTGCTAGCCTCTCTACACTGGCTTCCTGTCAAAGCAAGGGCTGATTTCAAGGTTTTACTGCTAACCTACAAAGCATTACATGGGCTTGCTCCTACCTATCTCTCTGATTTGGTCCTGCCGTACATACCTACACGTACGCTACGGTCACAAGACGCAGGCCTCCTAATTGTCCCTAGAATTTCTAAGCAAACAGCTGGAGGCAGGGCTTCCTCCTATAGAGCTCCATTTTTAGGGAACGGTCTGCCTACCCATGTCAGAGACGCAAACTCGTTCTCAACCTTTAAGTCTTTACTGAAGACTCATCTCTTCAGTGGGTCATATGATTGAGTGTAGTCTGGCCCAGGAGTGGGAAGGTGAACGGAAAGGCTCTGGAGCAACGAACCGCCCTTCCTGTCTCTGCCTGGCCGGTTCCCCTCTTTCCACTGGGATTCTCTGCCTCTAACCCTATTACAGGGGCTGAGTCACTGGCTTACTGGGGCTCTCTCATGCCGTCCCTGGAGGGGGTGCGTCACCTGAGTGGGTTGATTCACTGTTGTTGTCATCCTGTCTGCTGCCCCCCCCTTGGGTTGTGCCGTGGCGGAGATCTTTGTGGGCTATACTCAGCCTTGTCTCAGGATGGTAAGTTGGTGGTTGAAGATATCCCTCTAGTGGAGTGGGGGCTGTGCTTTGGCAAAGTGGGTGGGGTTATATACTTCCTGTTTGGCCCTGTCCGGGGGTGTCCTCGGATGGGGCTACAGTGTCTCCTGACCCCTCCTGTCTCAGCCTCCAGTATTTATGCTGCAGTAGTTTATGTGTCGGGGGGCTGGGGTCAGTTTGTTATATCTGGAGTACTTCTCCTGTCCTATTCGTTGTCCTGTGTGAATCTAAAGTGTGCGTTCTCTAATTCTCTCCTTCTCTCTTTCTTTCTCTCTCTCGGAGGACCTGAGCCCTAGGACCATGCCCCAGGACTACCTGACATGATGACTCCTTGCTGTCCCCAGTCCACCTGGCCATGCTGCTGCTCCAGTTTCAACTGTTCTGCCTTACTATTATTCGACCATGCTGGTCATTTATGAACATTTGAACATCTTGGCTATGTTCTGTTATAATCTCCACCCGGCACAGCCAGAAGAGGACTGGCCACCCCACATAGCCTGGTCACTCTCTAGGTTTCTTCCTAGGTTTTGGCCTTTCTAGGGAGTTTTTCCTAGCCACCGTGCTTCTACACCTGCATTGCTTGCTGTTTGGGGTTTTAGGCTGAGTTTCTGTACAGCACTTTGAGATATCAGCTGATGTACGAAGGGCTATATAAATACATTTGATTTGATTTTGATTTGATTTGATATGTCGGGCTCTGAGGGATCCATTGGGCTCTGGGGATCTATTGGGCTCTGGGGGATCTATTGGGCTCTGGGGGATCTATTGGGCTCTGGGGGATCTATTGGGCTCTGTAATGCTCTGGTGGCTCTGGAGGATCCATTCTGCTCTGATTGATCTATAGGGCTCTGATGGATCTATAGGGCCCCGATGGATCTAGGGCCCCGATGGATCTATAGGGCTCCGATGGATCTATAGGGCTCCGATGGATCTATAGGGCTCCGATGGATCTATAGGGCTCCGATGGATCTATAGGGCTCCGATGGATCTATAGGGCTCCGATGGATCTATAGGGCTCTGATATCTGAGGGATGTATAGGGCTCTGGGTGATCCTTAGGGCTCTGGGGGATCCGTAGGGCTCGGGGGATCCGTAGTGCTCTGAGGAATGTATAGGGCTCAGAGATCTGAGGGATGTATATGGCTCTGACGGATCTGTAAGGCTCTGTGAGATCCGTAGCGCTTTGGGGGAGTCGTTGCGCCCTGGGGGATCTACAGTATAGGACTCTGGGGATCTGTAGGGCTCTAGGGGATCTACAGTATAGGGCTCTGGGGGATCTACAGTATAGGACTCTGGGGATCTGTAGGGCTCTGGGGGATCTACAGTGTAGGGCTCTGGGGGGATCTACAGTATAGGGCTCTGGGGGATCTACAGTATAGGGCTCTGGGGGATCTGTAGGGCTCTGGGGGATCTACAGTATAGGGCTCTGGGGGATCTACAGTATAGGGCTCTGGGGGATCTACAGTATAGGGCTCTGGGGGATCTACAGTATAGGGCTCTGGGGGATCTACAGTATAGGGCTCTGGGGGATCTGTAGGGCTCTGGGGGGTTCTACAGTATAGGGCTCTGGGGGATCTGTAGGGCTCTGGGGATCTACAGTATAGGGCTCTGGGGAATCTACAGTATAGGGCTCTGGGGGGATCTACAGTATAGGTCTCTGGGGGATCTACAGTATAGGGCTCTGGGGGATCTACAGTATAGGGCTCTGGGGGATCTACAGTATAGGGCTCTGGGGGATCTACAGTATAGGGCTCTGGGGGATCTACAGTATAGGGCTCTGGGGGATCTACAGTATAGGGCTCTGGGCGATCTGTAGGGCTCTGGGGGATCTACAGTATAGGGCTCTGGGCGATCTGTAGGGCTCTGGGGGATCTACAGTATAGGGCTCTGGGGGATCTACAGTATAGGGCTCTGGGGGATCTGTAGGGCTCTGGGGGATCTACAGTATAGGGCTCTGGGGGATCTACAGTATAGGGCTCTGGGGGATCTACAGTATAGGGCTCTGGGGGATCTGTAGGGCTCTGGGGGGATCTACAGTATAGGGCTCTGGGGGATCTACAGTATAGGGCTCTGGGGGATCTGTAGGGCTCTGGGGGATCTACAGTATAGGGCTCTGGGCGATCTGTAGGGCTCTGGGGGATCTACAGTATAGGGCTCTGGGGATCTACAGTATAGGGCTCTGGGGGATCTGTAGGGCTCTGGGGGATCTACAGTATAGGGCTCTGGGGGATCTACAGTATAGGGCTCTGGGGGATCTGTAGGGCTCTGGGGGATCTACAGTATAGGGCTCTGGGGGATCTGTAGGGCTCTGGGGGATCTACAGTATAGGGCTCCGGGGATCTACAGTATAGGGCTCTGGTGGATCTACAGTATAGGGCTCTGGGGGATCTACAGTATAGGGCTCTAGGGGATCTACAGTATAGGGCTCTGGGGGATCTACAGTATAGGGCTCTGGGGGATCTACAGTATAGGGCTCTGGGGGATCTACAGTATAGGGCTCTGGGGGATCTACAGTATAGGGCTCTGGGGGGATCTACAGTATAGGGCTCTGGGGGATCTACAGTATAGGGCTCTGAGGGATCTACAGTATAGGGCTCTGGGGGATCTACAGTATAGGGCTCTAGGGGATCTACAGTATAGGGCTCTGGGGGATCTACAGTATAGGGCTCTGGGGGATCTACAGTATAGGGCTCTGGGGATCTACAGTATAGGGCTCTAGGGGATCTACAGTATAGAGCTCTGGGGGATCTACAGTATAGGGCTCTGGGGGATCTACAGTATAGGGCTCTGGGGGGGATCTACAGTATAGGGCTCTGGGGGATCTACAGTATAGGGCTCTGAGGGATCTACAGTATAGGGCTCTGGGGGGATCTACAGTATAGGGCTCTAGGGGATCTACAGTATAGGGCTCTGGGGGATCTACAGTATAGGGCTCTGGGGGATCTACAGTATAGGGCTCTGGGGGATCTACAGTATAGGGCTCTGGGGGGGATCTACAGTATAGGGCTCTGGGCGATCTACAGTATAGGGCTCTGGGGGGGATCTACAGTATAGGGCTCTGATGGATCTACAGTATAGGGCTCTGAGGGATCTACAGTATAGGGCTCTGAGGGATCTACAGTATAGGGCTCTGAGGGATCTACAGTATAGGGCTCTGAGGGATCTACAGTATAGGGCTCTGAGGGATCTACAGTATAGGGCTCTGAGGGATCTACAGTATAGGGCTCTGAGGGATCTACAGTATAGGGCTCTGAGGGATCTACAGTATAGGGCTCTGGGGGGATCTACAGTGTAGGTCTCTGGGCGATCTGTAGGGCTCTGGGGGATCTACAGTATAGGGCTCTGGGGGAT
Source organism: Oncorhynchus nerka (assembly GCF_034236695.1). Classification (NCBI taxonomy): domain Eukaryota; kingdom Metazoa; phylum Chordata; class Actinopteri; order Salmoniformes; family Salmonidae; genus Oncorhynchus; species Oncorhynchus nerka. The sequence goes on from NC_088422.1 coordinate 108,698,185, forward strand.
CTACAGTATAGGGCTCTGGGGGATCTACAGTATAGGGCTCTGGGGGATCTACAGTATAGGGCTCTGGGGGATCTACAGTATAGGGCTCTGGGGGATCTACAGTATAGGGCTCTGGGGGATCTACAGTATAGGGCTCTGGGGGATCTACAGTATAGGGCTCTGGGGGGATCTACAGTGTAGGTCTCTGGGCGATCTGTGGGGGCTCTGGGGGATCTACAGTGTAGGGCTCTGGGGGATCTACAGTGTAGGGCTCTGGGGGATCTACAGTATAGGGCTCTGGGGGATCTACATTACAGGGCTCTGGGGGATCAACAGTATAGGGCTCTGGGGGATCTACAGTATAGGGCTCTGGGGGTGTTCTACAGTATAGGGCTCTGGGGGATCTACAGTATAGGGCTCTGGGGGATCTACAGTATAGGGCTATGGGGGATCCATTGGGCTCTGGGGGATCTACAGTATAGGGCTCTGGGGGATCCATTGGGCTCTGGGGGATCTACATTATAGGGCTCTGGGGGATCTACAGTATAGGGCTCTGGGGGATCTACAGTATAGGGCTCTGGGGGATCTACAGTATAGGGCTCTGGGCGATCTGTAGGGCTCTGGGGGATCTACAGTATAGGGCTCTGGGGGATCTACAGTATAGGGCTCTGGGGATCTACAGTATAGGGCTCTGGGCGATCTGTGGTAGGGCTCTGGGGGATCTACAGTATAGGGCTCTGGGGGATCTACAGTATAGGGCTCTGGGGGATCTACAGTATAGGGCTCTGGGGGATCTACAGTATAGGGATCTGGGGGATCTACAGTATAGGGCTCTGATGGATCTGTAGGGCTCTGGGGGATCTACAGTATAGGGCTCTGGGGGATCTACAGTATAGGGCTCTGGGGGATCTACAGTATAGGGCTCTGGGGGATCTACAGTATAGGGCTCTGGGGGATCTACAGTATAGGGCTCTGGGGGATCTACAGTATAGGGCTCTGGGGGATCTACAGTATAGGGCTCTGATGGATCTGTAGGGCTCTGGGGGATCTACAGTATAGGGCTCTGGGGGATCTACAGTATAGGGCTCTGGGGGATCTACAGTATAGGGCTCTAGGGAATCTACAGTATAGGGCTCTGGGGGATCTACAGTATAGGGCTCTAGGGGATCTACAGTATAGGGCTCTGGGGGGATCTACAGTATAGGGCTCTGGGGGGGATCTACAGTATAGGGCTCTGGGGGATCTACAGTATAGGGCTCTGGGGGGATCTACAGTATAGGGCTCTGGGGGATCTACAGTATAGGGCTCTGGGGGATCTACAGTATAGGGCTCTGGGGGATCTACAGTATAGGGCTCTGGGGGGGATCTACAGTATAGGGCTCTGATGGATCTACAGTATAGGGCTCTGAGGGATCTACAGTATAGGGCTCTGAGGGATCTACAGTATAGGGCTCTGAGGGATCTACAGTATAGGGCTCTGAGGGATCTACAGTATAGGGCTCTGAGGGATCTACAGTATAGGGCTCTGAGGGATCTACAGTATAGGGCTCTGAGGGATCTACAGTATAGGGCTCTGAGGGATCTACAGTATAGGGCTCTGAGGGATCTACAGTATAGGGCTCTGGGGGGATCTACAGTGTAGGTCTCTGGGCGATCTGTAGGGCTCTGGGGGATCTACAGTATAGGGCTCTGGGGGGATCTACAGTATAGGGCTCTGGGGGATCTACAGTATAGGGCTCTGGGGGATCTACAGTATAGGGCTCTGGGGGATCTACAGTATAGGGCTCTGGGGGATCTACAGTATAGGGCTCTGGGGGATCTACAGTATAGGGCTCTGGGGGATCTACAGTATAGGGCTCTGGGGGATCTACAGTGTAGGTCTCTGGGCGATCTGTAGGGCTCTGGGGGATCTACAGTGTAGGGCTCTGGGGGATCTACAGTGTAGGGCTCTGTGGGATCTACAGTATAGGGCTCTGGGGGATCTACATTACAGGGCTCTGGGGGATCAACAGTATAGGGCTCTGGGGGGATCTACAGTATAGGGCTCTGGGGGTGTTCTACAGTATAGGGCTCTGGGGGATCTACAGTATAGGGCTCTGGGGGATCTACAGTATAGGGCTATGGGGGATCCATTGGGCTCTGGGGGATCTACAGTATAGGGCTCTGGGGGATCCATTGGGCTCTGGGGGATCTACATTATAGGGCTCTGGGGGATCTACAGTATAGGGCTCTGGGGGATCTACAGTATAGGGCTCTGGGGGATCTACAGTATATGGCTCTGGGCGATCTGTAGGGCTCTGGGGGATCTACAGTATAGGGCTCTGGGGGATCTACAGTATAGGGCTCTGGGGGATCTACAATATAGGGCTCTGGGCGATCTGTAGGGCTCTGGGGGATCTACAGTATAGGGCTCTGGGGGATCTACAGTATAGGGCTCTGGGGGATCTACAGTATAGGGCTCTGGGGGATCTACAGTATGGGGGATCTACAGTATAGGGCTCTGGGGATCTACAGTATAGGGCTCTGGGGGATCTACAGTATAGGGCTCTGGGGGATCTACAGTATAGGGCTCTGGGGGATCTACAGTATAGGGCTCTGGGGGATCTACAGTATAGGGCTCTGGGGATCTACAGTATAGGGCTCTGGGGGATCTACAGTATAGGGCTCTGGGGGATCTACAGTGTAGGTCTCTGGGCGATCTGTAGGGCTCTGGGGGATCTACAGTGTAGGGCTCTGGGGGATCTACAGTATAGGGCTCTGGGGGATCTACATTATAGGGCTCTGGGGGATCAACAGTATAGGGCTCTGGGGGATCTACAGTATAGGGCTCTGGGGGGTGTTCTACAGTATAGGGCTCTGGGGGATCTACAGTATAGGGCTCTGGGGGATCTACAATATAGGGCTATGGGGGATCCATTGGGCTCTGGGGGATCTACAGTATAGGGCTCTGGGGGATCCATTGGGCTCTGGGGGATCTACATTATAGGGCTCTGGGGGATCTACAGTATAGGGCTCTGGGGGATCTACAGTATAGGGCTCTGGGGGATCTACAGTATAGGGCTCTGGGCGATCTGTAGGGCTCTGGGGGATCTACAGTATAGGGCTCTGGGGGGATCTACAGTATAGGGCTCTGGGGGATCTACAGTATAGGGCTCTGGGCGATCTGTAGGGCTCTGGGGGATCTACAGTATAGGGCTCTGGGGGATCTACAGTATAGGGCTCTGGGGGATCTACAGTATAGGGCTCTGGGGATCTACAGTATAGGGATCTGGGGGATCTACAGTATAGGGCTCTGATGGATCTGTAGGGCTCTGGGGGATCTACAGTATAGGGCTCTGGGGGATCTACAGTATAGGGCTCTGGGGGATCTACAGTATAGGGCTCTGGGGGATCTACAGTATAGGGCTCTGGGGGATCTACAGTATAGGGCTCTGGGGGATCTACAGTATAGGGCTCTGGGGGATCTACAGTATAGGGCTCTGATGGATCTGTAGGGCTCTGGGGGATCTACAGTATAGGGCTCTGGGGGATCTACAGTATAGGGCTCTGGGGGATCTACAGTATAGGGCTCTAGGGAATCTACAGTATAGGGCTCTGGGGGATCTACAGTATAGGGCTCTAGGGGATCTACAGTATAGGGCTCTGGGGGATCTACAGTATAGGGCTCTGGGGGATCTACAGTATAGGGCTCTGGGGGATCTACAGTATAGGGCTCTGGGGGATCTACAGTATAGGGCTCTGGGGATCTACAGTATAGGGCTCTGGGGGATCTACAGTATAGGGCTCTGGGGGTGTTCTACAGTATAGGGCTCTGGGGGATCTACAGTATAGGGCTCTAGGGGATCTACAGTATAGGGCTCTGGGGGATCTACAGTATAGGGCTCTGGGGGATCTACAGTATAGGGCTCTGGGGGATCTACAGTATAGGGCTCTGGGGGATCTACAGTATAGGGCTCTGATGGATCTGTAGGGCTCTGGGGGATCTACAGTATAGGGCTCTGGGGGATCTACAGTATAGGGCTCTGGGGGATCTACAGTATAGGGCTCTAGGGAATCTACAGTATAGGGCTCTGGGGGATCTACAGTATAGGGCTCTAGGGGATCTACAGTATAGGGCTCTGGGGATCTACAGTATAGGGCTCTGGGGGATCTACAGTATAGGGCTCTGGGGGATCTACAGTATAGGGCTCTGGGGGATCTACAGTATAGGGCTCTGGGGGATCTACAGTATAGGGCTCTGGGGGATCTACAGTATAGGGCTCTGGGGGGTGTTCTACAGTATAGGGCTCTGGGGGATCTACAGTATAGGGCTCTAGGGGATCTACAGTATAGGGCTCTGGGGGATCTACAGTATAGGGCTCTGGGGGTGTTCTACAGTATAGGGCTCTGGGGGTTCTACAGTATAGGGCTCTGGGGGTGTTCTACAGTATAGGGCTCTGTGGGATCTACAGTGTAGGGCTCTGGGGGTTCTACAGTATAGGGCTCTGGGGTTCTACAGTGTAGGGCTCTGGGGATCTACAGTGTAGGGCTCTGATGGATCTGTAGGGCTCTGGGGGATCTACAGTATAGGGCTCTGGGGGATCTACAGTATAGGACTCTGGGGATCTGTAGGGCTCTGGGGGAATCTACAGTGTAGGGCTCTGGGGGATCTACAGTGTAGGGCTCTGGGGGGATCTACAGTATAGGGCTCTGGGGGATCTACAGTATAGGGCTCTGGGGTATCTGTAGGGCTCTGGGGGATCTACAGTATAGGGCTCTGGGGGGGGATCTACAGTATAGGGCTCTGGGGGATCTACAGTATAGGGCTCTGGGGGATCTACAGTATAGGGCTCTGGGGGATCTACAGTATAGGGCTCTGGGGGATCTGTAGGGCTCTGGGGGTTCTACAGTATAGGGCTCTGGGGATCTGTAGGGCTCTGGGGGATCTACAGTATAGGGCTCTGGGGGATCTACAGTATAGGGCTCTGGGGGATCTACAGTATAGGTCTCTGGGGGATCTACAGTATAGGGCTCTGGGGGATCTACAGTATAGGGCTCTGGGGGATCTACAGTATAGGGCTCTGGGGGATCTACAGTATAGGGCTCTGGGGGATCTACAGTATAGGGCTCTGGGGGATCTACAGTATAGGGCTCTGGGGGATCTACAGTGTAGGGCTCTGGGGGATCTACAGTATAGGGCTCTAGGGGGATCTACGTTATAGGGCTCTGGGGGATCTACAGTATAGGGCTCTAGGGGGATCTACAGTATAGGGCTCTGGGGGATCTACAGTATAGGGCTCTGGGGGATCTACAGTATAGGGCTCTGGGGGATCTACAGTATAGGGCTCTGGGGGATCTACAGTATAGGGCTCTGGGGGATCTACAGTATAGGGCTCTGGGGGATCTACAGTATAGGGCTCTGGGGGATCTACAGTATAGGGCTCTGGGGGATCTACAGTGTAGGGCTCTGGGGGATCTACAGTGTAGGGCTCTGGGGGATCTACAGTATAGGGCTCTGGGGGATCTACAGTGTAGGGCTCTCGGGGATCTACAGTATAGGGCTCTGGGGGATCTACAGTATAGGGCTCTGGGGGATCTACAGTATAGGGCTCTGGGGGATCTACAGTATAGGGCTCTGGGGGATCTACAGTATAGGGCTCTGGGGGATCTACAGTATAGGGCTCTGGGGGATGTTCTACAGTATAGGGCTCTGATGGATCTGTAGGGCTCTGGGGGATCGACAGTATAGGGCTCTGGGGGATCTACAGTATAGGGATCTGGGGGATCTACAGTATTCTGCTCTGGGGGATCGACAGTATAGGGCTCTGGGGGATCTACAGTATAGGGCTCTGGGGATCTACAGTATAGGGATCTGGGGGATCTACAGTATACGGCTCTGGGGGATCGACAGTATAGGTATCTGGGGGATCGACAGTGTAAGTCTCAGAAGGATCTGTATGGCTCAGATGGATCTTTTGGGCTCCTAGGGATCTTTTGGGCTCTGGGGGATCTATCGGGCTCTGGGGGATCCATAGGGTTCTGAGGGATCCATAGGGCTCTAGGGGAACGACTGGTGGAATCCAGGCTCCTGTCTACAGACCAGTAGCCTGGTGGGACCAGTCTTCTGTCTACAGTCCAGTAGCCTGGTGGGACCAGTCTCCTGTCTACAGACCAGTAGCCTGGTGGTATCCAGGCACTATATAGGGAATAGGGTTCCATAGGGCTCTGGTCTATAGTAGTGCACTATATAGGGAATAGGGCTCTGGTCTAAAGTAGTGCACTATATAGGGAATAGGGCTCTGGTCTATAGTAGTGCACTATATATAGGGAATAGGGTACCATAGGGCTCTGGTCTAAAGTAGTGCACTATTAGGGAATAGGGTTCCATAGGGCTCTGGTCGATAGTAGTGCACTATATAGGGAATAGGGCTCTGGTCTAAAGTAGTGCACTATATAGGGAATAGGGTGCCATAAGGGAAACAGACAGAATGTGTAAAGTACCAACCTTGTGCCAAGAGGACAATGCCCGCCACTATGATGACCAGGATGATGAGAAGCTTGGCTGCAGTGAAGAAGTTCTGGACATAGCTGGCTAGCTTCACACTGAGACAGTTCACCAACACGATCATAACTGGAGGGGGAGGAAGAGGAAGGAAGAAGAGGAGGAATATTTTATTGATCCATTCGAGACAGAAGTTGGTCTTCTGCTGTAGTCAACCCCTCTGACACACACACACACACACACACACACACACACACACACACACACACACACACACACACACACACACACACACACACACACACACACACACACACACACACACGAGGCTGGAACAATGGGCAGTACATAACTAGTGTTCTGCCAGTGTAGTGCCTTGGGATCAGTTTAGGGGTTAAGAGCCTTGCTCAAGTGAACAACAACAGTTGATGGTATATAGGAGGAGGAGACGGGGAAGAGGAGGAGAAAAGGGGAAGAGGAGGAGAAAAGGGGAAGAGGAGGAGGGGGGAAGAGGAGGAGGCGGGAAGAGGAGGAGGCGGGAAGAGGAGGAGAAAAGGGGAAGAGGAGGAGAAAAGGGGAAGAGGAGGAGAAAAGGGGAAGAGGAGGAGGAGGAGAACACAAGGCAGGAAGAGGACGGTGGGGGTCAAGTCATGACTTTTTAAAATGCATCTTTACTCGATCCCAGGCATCCTCACTTCTCAAAAGGCATTGGAGGAGAAGGTCAGAGGGGAGGGACCTTGGATCTTCTCCTCCAATACGATTGGAAAGAAAATTGAGATAGAGCCATGGTTTTAATTTAAGTCCAGGCATCCTCTCTTCTCAAAAGGCATTGGAGAAGAAGTTCAGAGGGGAGGGACCTTGGATCTTCTCCTCCAATATGATTGGAAAGAAAATTTAAGTCCATTCAGGAAATGCATGCCAATTGTTTTCTATTGGGATTTTTCATAATTCTAGAACTATTTACACTCACATATGCACGCTGCAGCCAGGCACTTGGTGACCACAATGGGAGGAGTGCATCCTGGGTAGAACGGCGTGGAGGCATACTCTGCTAAGCTCAGGGCGATGATGGCGAAGGAGGAGGGCTTTAGGACCATGATGGTGCTCCATGAGTAGAGGTAGGCCATCACTGAGCCATAGGCCTCCATCAAGTACACATATTCCCCTCCAGACTTAGTGATCATGGTGCCCAGCTCCGCGTAGCACAGCGCCCCTGCAGGCAGACAGGCAGGCTCAGAGACAGGCAGTTAGCTGACACTAGTCCTGCTTCAGGGGATTTCCTTCAGGGGATTTCCTTTCACATGGTTGTCTAGGTCTTAATTGACTAGTTAGGAACTCACCTGGTTATCTAGGTCTTTTTTGACTAGTTAGGAACTTGACTAGTTAGGAACTCACCTGATTGTCAAATCAAATGTTATTAGTCACATGAGCAGTGAAATCTTTACTTACAATCCCCCTAACCGACAGTGCAGTTTAAAAACAAATATGGTGTGGAGAGGGGGGGAGGTCAATGTGGATAGTCTGGGTAGCCATTTGACTAGATGTTCAGGAGTCTTATGGCTTGTGGGTAGAAGCTGTTTAGAAGCCTCTTGGACCTAGACTTGGTGCTCCGGTACCGCTTGCCATGTGATAGCAAAGAGAACAGTCTATGACTAGGGTGGCTGGAGTCTTTGACAATTTTCAGGGCCTTCTTCTGACACCGCCTGGTATAGAGGTCCTGGATGGCAGGAAGCTTGGCCCCAGTGATGTACTGGGCCGTTCGCACTACCCTCTGTACCAGGCAGTGATGCAACCAGTCAAGATGCTCTCGATGGTGCAGATGTAGAAGTTTTTGAGGATCTGAGGACCCGTGCCAAATCTTTTCTGTCCACTGAGGGGGAATGGATTTTTTCGTGCCCACCTCACGACGGTCATGGTGTACACGACGGACCATGTTAGTTTGTTGGTGATGTGGACACCAAGGAACTTGAAGCTCTCAACCTGTTCAACTGCAGCCCCGTCGATGAGAATGGGGGCATGCTCGGTCCTCTTTTTCCTGTAGTCCACAATCATCTCCATCTCCTTGATCACGCTGAGGGAGAGGTTGTTGTCGGCCAGGTCTCTGACTTCCTCCCTGTCTCGTTGTTGTCGGTGATCAGGCCTAGCACTGTCGTGTCATCGGCAAACGTAATGATGGTGTTGGAGTTATGCCTGGCCATTCAGTCATGAGTGAACAGGGTTGGAGCGAACGGTCGCATCCGCACTTCTCGGTCCGCACTTCAGGTAGTATAACTTTTCATTACATTTCATTATAGTACAACGGTTTGATGTACAGCACTTTGTTTCTGTACAGCACTTTGAGATATCAGCTGATGTACGAAGGGCTATATAAATAAATTTGATTTGATTTGATTTGATTTGATTTGTCTAATCTTAGCAATTTCTTCTTAGCTAGCTACATAGCCGTCATTGTATCAAAGATAATTGCGTAATTATCGTATTTCGTCGTCCTAACGTAGTCTACACTGCTATCTGCCCAGCAGCTAGCCAGCTAGCAAACGTTCACCGTCTACCGAATAGCAGCACTGTAGAAACTACTACACTCAACTGAACGACTTGATTAGTGTAGTGTTAGCTAGCTACATAGTTGTCTTTGCTGTCTTCGTATCCAAGATAATTGTGTAGTTTAGAGTGTGTAGTTTTAGAGTGATTATCTTAATTTACCGAGGTTAGCTAGCCAGCTATTTGTCGCCCTTAACGTAGGAGACACTGCTAGCTAGCCAACAGCTAGCCAACGTCTACCGAATAGAACTTCCGCACTCAACAACCCGGTCGCATTCCGCTTCGCTCCACAGGTAGTATCACATTTTCATTTCATTTCAAACCGTACAACGGTTTGATTTGTTTGATCGTAGCTAGCTACATAGCTAGCTACATAGCCGTCTTTGTATCAAAGATAATTGTGTAGCCTAGAGCGATTTTCTAGGTTAGCTAGCCAGCTATTGTCGTTCTTTTAACGCAACATAACGTAATCAACACTGCTAGCTAGCCAGCTAGCCCCCGAATAGCAGCACTGTAGAAACTTCTTCCTAGCTAGCTACATAGCCGTCATTGTATCAAAGATAATTGCGTAATTATCGTTCCACTCAACGGAACGACTTGATTAGTGTAGTGTCAACAACGCAGCCACTGCCAGCTAGCCTACATAGTCAACAACGCAGCCTCTGCCAGCTAGCCTACTTCAGCAGTACTGTATCATTTTAACCATTTTAGTCAATAAGATTCTTGCTACGTAAGCTTAACTTTCTGAACATTCGAGACGTGTAGTCCACTTGTCATTCCAATCTCCTTTGCATTAGCGTAGCCTCTTCTGTAGCCTGTCAACTATGTGTCTGTCTATCCCTGTTCTCTCCTCTCTGCACAGACCATACAAACGCTCCACACCGCGTGGCCGCGGCCACCCTAATCTGGTGGTCCCAGCGCGCACGACCCACGTGGAGTTCCAGGTCTCCGGTAGCCTCTGGAACTGCCGATCTGCGGCCAACAAGGCAGAGTTCATCTCAGCCTATGCCTCCCTCTAGTCCCTCGACTTCTTGGCACTGACGGAAACATGGATCACCACAGATAACACTGCTACTCCTACTGCTCTCGCTTCGTCCGCCCACGTGTTCTCGCACACCCCGAGAGCTTCTGGTCAGCGGGGTGGTGGCACCGGGATCCTAATCTCTCCCAAGTGGTCATTCTCTCTTTCTCCCCTTACCCATCTGTCTATCGCCTCCTTTGAATTCCATGCTGTCACAGTTACCAGCCCTTTCAAGCTTAACATGCTTATCATTTATCGCCCTCCAGGTTCCCTCGGAGAGTTCATCAATGAGCTTGATGCCTTGATAAGCTCCTTTCCTGAGGACGGCTCACCTCTCACAGTTCTGGGCGACTTTAACCTCCCCATGTCTACCTTTGACTCATTCCTCTCTGCCTCCTTCTTTCCACTCCTCTCCTCTTTTGACCTCACCCTCTCACCTTCCCCCCCTACTCACAAGGCAGGCAATACGCTCGACCTCATCTTTACTAGATGCTGTTCTTCCACTAACCTCATTGCAACTCCCTCCAAGTCTCCGACCACTACCTTGTATCCTTTTCCCTCTCGCTCTCATCCAACACTTCCCACACTGCCCCTACTCGGATGGTATCGCGCCGTCCCAACCTTCGCTCTCTCTCCCCGCTACTCTCTCCTCTTCCATCCTATCATCTCTTCCCTCTGCTCAAACCTTCTCCAACCTATCTCCTGATTCTGCCTCCTCAACCCTCCTCTCCTCCCTTTCTGCATCCTTTGACTCTCTATGTCCCCTATCCTCCAGGCCGGCTCGGTCCTCCCCTCCCGCTCCGTGGCTCGACGACTCATTGCGAGCTCACAGAACAGGGCTCCGGGCAGCCGAGCGGAAATGGAGGAAAACTCGCCTCCCTGCGGACCTGGCATCCTTTCATTCCCTCCTCTCTACATTTTCCTCTTCTGTCTCTGCTGCTAAAGCCACTTTCTGCCACTCTAAATTCCAAGCATCTGCCTCTAACCCTAGGAAGCTCTTTGCCACCTTCTCCTCCCTCCTGAATCCCCCTCCCCCTCCTCCTCTCTGCAGATGACTTCGTCAACCATTTTGAAAAGAAGGTCGACGACATCCGATCCTCGTTTGCTAAGTCAAACGACACTGCTGGTTCTGCTCACACTGCCCTACCCTGTGCTCTGACCTCTTTCTCCCCTCTCTCTCCAGATGAAATCTCGCGTCTTGTGACGGCCGGCCGCCCAACAACCTGCCCGCTTGACCCTATCCCCTCCTCTCTTCTCCAGACCATTTCCGGAGACCTTCTCCCTTACCTCACCTCGCTCATCAACTCATCCCTGACCGCTGGCTACGTCCCTTCCGTCTTCAAGAGAGCGAGAGTTGCACCCCTTCTGAAAAACCTACACTCGATCCCTCCGATGTCAACAACTACAGACCAGTATCCCTTCTTTCTTTTCTCTCCAAAACTCTTGAACGTGCCGTCCTTGGCCAGCTCTCCCGCTATCTCTCTCAGAATGACCTTCTTGATCCAAATCAGTCAGGTTTCAAGACTAGTCATTCAACTGAGACTGCTCTTCTCTGTATCACGGAGGCGCTCCGCACTGCTAAAGCTAACTCTCTCTCCTCTGCTCTCATCCTTCTAGACCTATCGGCTGCCTTCGATACTGTGAACCATCAGATCCTCCTCTCCACCCTCTCCGAGTTGGGCATCTCCGGCGCGGCCCACGCTTGGATTGCGTCCTACCTGACAGGTCGATCCTACCAGGTGGCGTGGCGAGAATCTGTCTCCTCACCACGTGCTCTCACCACTGGCGTCCCCCAGGGCTCTGTTCTAGGCCCTCTCCTATTCTCGCTATACACCAAGTCACTTGGCTCTGTCATAACCTCACATGGTCTCTCCTATCATTGCTATGCAGACGACACACAATTAATCTTCTCCTTTCCCCCTTCTGATGACCAGGTGGCAAATCGCATCTCTGCATGTCTGGCAGACATATCAGTGTGGATGACGGATCACCACCTCAAGCTGAACCTCGGCAAGACGGAGCTGCTCTTCCTCCCGGGGAAGGACTGCCCGTTCCATGATCTCGCCATCACGGTTGACAACTCCATTGTGTCCTCCTCCCAGAGCACTAAGAACCTTGGCGTGATCCTGGACAACACCCTGTCGTTCTCAAATAACATCAAGGCGGTGGCCCGTTCCTGTAGGTTCATGCTCTACAACATCCGCAGAGTACGACCCTGCCTCACACAGGAAGCGGCGCAGGTCCTAATCCAGGCACTTGTCATCTCCCGTCTGGATTACTGCAACTCGCTGTTGGCTGGGCTCCCTGCCTGTGCCATTAAACCCCTACAACTCATCCAGAACGCCGCAGCCCGTCTGGTGTTCAACCTTCCCAAGTTCTCTCACGTCACCCCGCTCCTCCGCTCTCTCCACTGGCTTCCAGTTGAAGCTCGCATCCGCTACAAGACCATGGTGCTTGCCTACGGAGCTGTGAGGGGAACGGCCCTACACAGGCCCTACACCCAAACAAGGGCACTGCGTTCATCCACCTCTGGCCTGCTCGCCTCCCTACCACTGAGGAAGTACAGTTCCCGCTCAGCCCAGTCAAAACTGTTCGCTGCTCTGGCCCCCCAATGGTGGTACAAACTCCCTCACGACGCCAGGACAGCGGAGTCAATCACCACCTTCCGGAGACACCTGAAACCCCACCTCTTTAAGGAATACCTAGGATAGGATAAAGTAATCCTTCTCACCCCCCCCCTTAAAAGATTTAGATGCACTATTGTAAAGTGGCTGTTCCACTGGATGTCATAAGGTGAATGCACCAATTTGTAAGTCGCTCTGGATAAGAGCGTCTGCTAAATGACTTAAATGTAATGTAATGTTAAATGAGTACAGGAGGGGGCTGAGCACGCACCCCTGAGGCGCCCCTGTGTTGAGGATCATCGTGGCGGATGTGTTGTTACCTGCCCTTACCACCTGGGGGGTGGCCAGTCAGAAAGTCCAGGATCCAGTTGCAGAGGGAGGCGTTTAGTCCCAGGGTCCTTAGCTTATTGATGAGCTTCGAGGGCACTATGGTATTGAATGCTGAGCTGTAGTCAATGAATAGAGGGAAAGGGCAGTGTGGAGTGCAATAGAGACTGCATCATCTGTGGATCTGTTGGGGCGGTATGGAAATTGGAGTGGGTCTAGGGTTTCTGGGATGATGGTTGACGTGAACCATGACCAGCTTTTCAAATAACTTCATGGCTACAGACGTGAGTGCTATGGGTCTGTAGTCATTGAGGCAGGTTACCTTAGTGTTCTTGGGCACAGGCACTATGGTGGTCTGCTTAAAACATGTTGGTATTACAGACTCGGACAGGGAGAGGTTGAAAATGTCAGTGAAGACACTTACTAGTTGATCAGCGCATTCTCGCAGTACACGTCCTGGTAGTCCATCTGGCCCTGTGGCCAAGTGAATGTTGACCTTTCTAAAGGTCTTACTCACATCAGCTGCGAAGAACGTGATCACACAGTCTTCCAGTATAGCATGCATGTTTCAGTGTTATTTACCTCGGCGAGCATAGAAGTAGTTTAGCTCGTCCGGTAGGCTTGTGTCACTGGGCAGCTCTCGGCTGTGCTTCCATTTGTAGTCTGTCATGGTTTGCAGGCCCTGCAGGATTTCTTATAAGCTTCCGGGTTAGAGTCCCACTCCTTGAAAGCGGCAGCTCTACCCTTTAGCTCAGTGCGGAGGTTGCCTGTAGTAATTCTTGGTTTCGTGTTGGGGTATGTACGTACTGTCACTGTGGGGACAACGTCATCGATGCACTTATTGATGAAGCCAATTGCACATTTAACATGTTGATAGAAATGAGGTAAAAATGATTTAAGTTTCCCTGCATTAAAGTCTCCGGCCACTAGGAGCGCTGTCTCTTGGTGAGCAATTTCTTGTTTGCTTACGGCGGAATACAGCTCAATCAATGCTTTCTTGGTGCCAGCCTCTGACTGTGGTGGTATGTAAACAGCTACAAGGAATATAGACGAAAACTCTCTCGGTAGGTAATGTGGTCTGCAGCTTATCATGAGAAACTCTACCTCGGGTGAGCAATGGCTCGAGACGTTCTTAGATATCAGCTGTTGTTTACAAAACTACATAGTCCGCCGCCCCTTGTTTTACCAGACGCCGCTGTTCTATCCTGCCGGTACATCGTATAACCAGACACCGCTGTTCTATCCGCCGCCCCTTGTTTTACCAGACGCCGCTGTTCTATCCTGCCGGTACATCGTATAACCAGACACCGCTGTTCTATCCTGCCGGTACATCGTATAACCAGACGCCGCTGTTCTATCCTGCCGGTACATGGTATAACCAGACGCCGCTGTTCCATCCTGCCGGTACATTGTATAACCAGACGCCGCTGTTCTATCCTGCCGGTACATCGTATAACCAGACGTCGCTGTTCTATCCTGCCGGTACATCGTATAACCAGACGCCGCTGTTCCATCCTGCCGGTACATCGTATAACCAGACACCGCTGTTCTATCCTACCGGTACATCGTATAACCAGACACCGCTGTTCCATCCTGCCGGTACATCGTATAACCAGACGCCGCTGTTCCATCCTGCCGGTACATCGTATAACCAGACACCGCTGTTCCATCCTGCCGGTACATCGTATAACCAGACACCGCCTGCCGGTACATCGTATAACCAGACACCGCTGTTCTATCCTGCCGGTACATCGTATACATCGTATAACCAGACACCGCTGTTCTATAACCAGACGCCGCTGTTCTACATCGTATAACCAGACACCGCTGTTCTATCCTGCCGGTACATCGTATAACCAGACACCGCTGTTCCATCCTGCCGGTACATCGTATAACCAGACACTGCTGTTCTATCCTGCCGGTACATCGTATAACCAGACGCCGCTGTTCTATCCTGCCGGTACATCGTATAACCAGACGCGCTGTTCTATCCTGCCGGTACATCGTATAACCAGACACCGCTGTTCTATCCTGCCGGTAATCGTATAACCAGACGCCGCTGTTCTATCCTGCCGGTACATCGTATAACCAGACGCCGCTGTTCTATCCTGTTCTATCCCGGTACATCGTATAACCAGACGCCGCTGTTCTATCCTGCCGGTACATCGTATAACCAGACACCGCTGTTCTATCCTGCCGGTACATCGTATAACCAGACACCGCTGTTCTATCCTGCCGGTACATCGTATAACCAGACACCGCTGTTCTATCCTGCCGGTACATCGTATAACCAGACACCGCTGTTCTATCCTGCCGGTACATCGTATAACCAGACACCGCTGTTCTATCCTGATGTTAACCGCTGTTCTATCATCGTTAACCAGTCCCGTTGGTAACCAGACACCGCTGTTCTATCCTGCGGTACATCGTATAACCAGACACCGCTGTTCTATCCTGCCGGTACATCGTATAACCAGACGCCGCTGTTCCATCCTGCCGGTACATCGTATAACCAGACACCGCTGTTCTATCCTGCCGGTACATCGTATAACCAGACGTTAACCGCTGTTCTATCCTGCCGGTACATCGTTATAACCAGCCAGCTGTATGTTGATATGGCCGTCTTCAGCCGCGACTCCGTGAAGCATAAGATGTTACAGTTTTAATGTCCCGTTGGTAGTTTAATCCTCCCAATAACTCGCGTTCCATTTTATTGGCCAAAGATTGCAAGCAGAATTGGAGTGGAGCCCTGGGGGTTTAGCTGGTCGCCTGCACTAGTGACAGGCGTTAACCAGTAGCTGGGGCCCTTAGCTAAGTGACAGGCGTTAACCAGTAGCTGGTCAGACACTAGTGACAGGCGTTAGTAGCTGGTCAGAGCCCTGCACGGGCGTTAACTAGTGAGCTGGGGTGCACTAGTGAGATGTTAACCAGTAGACACTGGTCAGAGCCCTACACCGTTAACCAGTAGCTGGTAGCCCTACACTAGTGACGTTAACCAGTAGCTGGTCAGAGCCCTGCGTTAACCACTAGTGACAGATGTTAACCAGTAGCTGGTCAGAGCCCTGCACTAGTGACCAGGTCGTTAACCAGTAGCTGGTCAGAGCCCTACACTAGTGACAGACGTTAACCAGTAGTTAAGCCCTGCACTAGTAGCTGGTCAGAGCCCTGCACTAGTGACAGCGTTAACCAGTAGCTGTTCAGAGCCCTGCACTAGTGACAGGCGTTAACCAGTAGCTGGTCAGAGCCCTGCACTAGTGACAGACGTTAACCAGTAGCTGGTCAGAGCCCTGCACTAGTGACAGGCGTTAACCAGTAGCTGGTCAGAGCCCTGCACTAGTGACAGGCGTTAACCAGTAGCTGGTCAGAGCCCTGCACTAGTGACAGGACGTTAACCAGTAGCTGGTCAGAGCCCTACACTAGTGACAGGCGTTAACCAGTAGCTGGTCAGAGCCCTACACTAGTGACAGACGTTAACCAGTAGCTGGTCAGAGCCCTACACTAGTGACAGGCGTTAACCAGTAGCTGGTCAGAGCCCTGCACCAGTGACAGACGTTAACCAGTAGCTGGTCAGAGCCCTACACTAGTGACAGGCGTTAACCAGTAGCTGGTCAGAGCCCTGCACTAGTGACAGGCGTTAACCAGTAGCTGGTCAGAGCCCTGCACTAGTGACAGACGTTAACCAGTAGCTGGTCAGAGCCCTACACTAGTGACAGGCGTTAACCAGTAGCTGGTCAGAGCCTGCACTAGTGACAGGCGTTAACCAGTAGCTGGTCAGAGCCCTACACTAGTGACAGCGTTAACCAGTAGCTGGTCAGAGCCCTACACTGGTAGTGACAGACGTTAGCCAGTAGCTGGTCAGAGCCCTGCACTAGTGACAGACGTTAACCAGTAGCTGGTCAGAGCCCTGCACTAGTGACAGGCGTTAACCAGTAGCTGGTCAGAGCCCTACACTAGTGACAGACGTTAACAGTAGCTGGTCGTAGTGACAGACGTTAACCAGTAGCTGGTCAGAGCCCTGCACTAGTGACAGACGTTAACCAGTAGCTGGTCAGAGCCCTGCACTAGTGACAGGCGTTAACCAGTAGCTGGTCAGAGCCCTGCACTAGTGACAGACGTTAACCAGTAGCTGGTCAGAGCCCTGCACTAGTGACAGATGCGTTAACCAGTAGCTGGTCAGAGCCCTGCACTAGTGACAGGCGTTAACCAGTAGCTGGTCAGAGCCCTACACTAGTGACAGACGTTAACCAGTAGCTGGTCAGAGCCCTAACCACTAGTGACTAGGCAGTTAACCAGTAGCTGGTCAGAGCCCTGCACTAGTGACAGACGTTAACCAGTAGCTGGTCAGAACCTAGTAGCTGGTCAGAGCCCTACACTAGTGACAGACGTTAACCAGTAGCTGGTCAGAGCCCTACACTAGTGACGTTAACCAGTAGCTGGTCAGAGCCCTACACTAGTGACAGTAGCGTACACTAACCAGTAGCTGGTCAGGAGCCCTGCACTAGTGACAGGCGTTAACCAGTAGCTGGTCAGAGCCCTACACTAGTGACAGGCGTTAACCAGTAGCTGGTCAGAGCCCTGCACTAGTGACAGGCGTTAACCAGTAGCTGGTCAGAGCCCTACACTAGTGACAGGCGTTAACCAGTAGCTGGTCAGAGCCCTGCACTAGTGACAGGCGTTAACCACTAGCTGGTCAGAGCCGTTAACCAGTAGCTCAGAGCCCTACACTAGTGACAGGCGTTAACCAGTAGCTGGTCAGAGCCCTGCACTAGTGACAGGCGTTAACCAGTAGCTGGTCAGAGCCCTGCACTAGTGACAGGCGTTAACCAGTAGCTGGTCAGAGCCCTGCACTAGTGACAGGCGTTAACCAGTAGCTGGTCAGAGCCTACACTAGTGACGACAGACGCGTTAACCAGTAGCTGGTCAGAGCCCTACACTAGTGACAGCGTTAACCAGTAGCTGGTCAGAGCCCTACACTAGTGACAGGCGTTAACCAGTAGCTGGTCAGAGCCCTACCTAGTGACAGACGTTAACCAGTAGCTGGTCAGAGCCCTACAGTGACAGCGTTAACCAGTAGCTGGTCAGAGCCCTACACTAGTGACAGGCGTTAACCAGTAGCTGGTCAGAGCCCTGCACTAGTGACAGACGTTAACCAGTAGCTGGTCAGAGCCCTGCACTAGTGACAGACGTTAACCAGTAGCTGGTCAGAGTGACAGCCCTACACTAGTGACAGCGTTAACCAGTAGCTGGTCAGAGCCCTACACTAGTGACAGACGTTAACCGTGGTCAGAACCAGTTAACCAGTAGCTGGTCAGAGCCCTACACTAGTGACAGGCGTTAACCAGTAGCTGGTCAGGAGCCCTACACTAGTGACAGCGTTAACCAGTAGCTGGTCAGAGCCCTGCACTAGTGACAGACGTTAACCAGTAGCTGGTCAGAGCCCTACACTAGTGACAGACGTTAACCAGTAGCTGGTCAGAGCCCTACACTAGTGACAGGCGTTAACCAGTAGCTGGTCAGAGCCCTGCACTAGTGACAGACGCAACCGTTAACCAGTAGCTGGTCAGAGCCCTACACTAGTGTAGCTGGTCAGAGCCCGCACTAGTAACCAGTAGCTGGTCAGAGCCCTACACTAGTGACAGGCGACCAGAGCTGGTCAGAGTTAACCAGTAGCTGGTCAGAGCCCTACACTAGTGACATACGTTAACCAGTAGCTGGTCAGAGCCCTGCACTAGTGACAGACGTTAACCAGTAGCTGGTCAGAGCCCTGCACTAGTGAGCTGGTCAGAGCCCGTTAGACCAGTAGCTGGTCAGAGCCCTACACTAGTGACAGACGTTGACCAGTAGCTGGTCAGAGCCCTACACTAGTGACAGACGTTAACCAGTAGCTGGTCAGAGCCCTACACTAGTGACAGTAGCTGGCGTAGTAACCAGTAGCTGGTCAGAGCCCTGCACTAGTGACAGACGTTAACCAGTAGCTGGTCAGAGCCCTGCACTAGTGACAGACGTTAACCAGTAGCTGGTCAGAGCCCTGCACTAGTGACAGACGTTAACCAGTAGCTGGTCAGAGCCCTGCACTAGTGACAGACGTTAACCAGTAGCTGGTCAGAGCCCTGCACTAGTGACAGACGCGTTAACCAGTAGCTGGTCAGAGCCCTACACTAGTGACAGACGTTAACCAGTAGCTGGTCAGAGCCCTGCACTAGTGACAGACGTTAACCAGTAGCTGGTCAGAGCCCTACACTAGTGACAGACGCAACCAGTAGCTTAACCAGTAGCTGGTCAGAGCCCTGCACTAGTGACAGACGTTAACCAGTAGCTGGTCAGAGCCCTACACTAGTGACAGACGTTAACCAGTAGCTGGTCAGAGCCCTGCACTAGTGACAGTAGCGTTAACCAGAGTAGCTGGTCAGAGCCCTGCACTAGTGACAGGCGTTAACCAGTAGCTGGTCAGAGCCCTGCACTAGTGACAGACGTTAACCAGTAGCTGGTCAGAGCCCCCTAGTGCACTAGTGACAGGCGTTAACCAGTAGCTGGTCAGAGCCCTGCACTAGTGACAGGCGTTAACCAGTAGCTGGTCAGAGCCCTGCACTAGTGACAGGCGTTAACCAGTAGCT